>NC_068300.1:3063963-3286463 GCF_025860055.1 Xyrauchen texanus
GTTATGTGCTTTAGCCCACTACACCATAACCACTCCTGAAATAAATAATTTAAAGGCAATACTAGCAAATACTAACAAAGTGTATGTAAACTTCTGACCCACTGGGAATGTGATGAAAGAAATAAAAGCTGAAATAAATAATTCTCTCTACTATTATTCTGACATTAACATTCTTAAAATAAAGAAATGATCCTAACTGACCTAAGACAGGGAATGTTTTCTATGATTAAATGTCAGGATTTGTGACATTTAAATGTGTGAGATTAAATGTCAGGATTTGTGACATTTAAATGTGTGAGTTTAAATGTATTTGGCAAAGGTGTATGTAAACTTTTAACTTCAACTGAACATCCTTGAAAGACTATTTATTATACGTGAAGCATTACTGGCACTGTTATGGATTGGTCTTAATGACATACCTGCATGGATCCGATACTGCAAACATATCCACGTCATGAAACTTCCAGGAGTGCCAACACAAATATCTCGTATCATGCACCGGTTATCGATAAGTGCATGGAGAACAAATAAAAGGCCACTCTTTGCAATTAATTTAATTGCTGCAACTATCCGTACATTTATTAAAGTTGCCTTTCCTCACCATTCAAAATAATAGACGGCAGTCATTGAATTAGCCAAAAAACAATATTTTTGTAAAAAAATATGTTTTAAATTAAAAATAAATACACAATACTGGGAGAAAAACAGCAGTGTGCATTTTTGGAACACTAACAGCCCAATTCTATAAAAACTCTATAATTTAACACATTGGAACTCTGTTTTAAAACTACATTTTTTAATTATGTTCAAGTGTGAAATGCTCTTTTTCTATATAGTTTTATTATCTTCCGTCAGCTCCACTGATAAAGCTAGTAACGTTTTCTGCATTAAAACATTTTTCATCCTCTCTCTGGCCTGACATGGATCAAGTTTTGTGTTATATTTACCATGATTTTACTACAGTATACATAAAAATCATGGCTTTACTATAGTAGTTACCATGACAGTGTGATGTTTTTGGTCTGAAACATGGTTTTACTATAGTAATATTGTAGTAAACATGACTGAGGTGGGATATGTTTGTTTTAGTTTTTTTTTGGGGACAAAACCATGTTTTAATAAAGATTATTCATAGTTAATCTTGTGATTACTTTGGTTTTATTACAAATCGTTAAATTACCTTAGTAATCATATTTAAACTACAGTTATTGTAGTAAAACCATAATAATCACTATATTATGAGTTTAAACCACAGTATTCGGTTTCCTGTAATATTATAGTTTCACTACGGATATAATGGTTAAATATAGTTACTGTAGTAAAATCATGGTAAATGTATTGCGAGGGAAAGTAAAACTCTTTCAGAAAACAAATTCCCCCTGAAGGGGCTCCGAAGTTTTTTGTGTGTTTCTCCGTCACAAACGACGATAATAATCTTCTATTACGATCATTAAAACCCCAAAGAGAGAAAAACAACATGCACAGATATACACAAACATAAACTCACAAATGAAGATAAACACATTCAAACACTTACGGATAAATTCTTGTGTTTAATGGCGCTTTTGCGTCTCCTACTGGACTGGAGTGTTGACGCGCTCAAGTATCACTGGCTGCAGCCAGAGCCATATAGAGAGAGAGTTGCGACAACGGAAGTTCTAAATGCTTGATCGTCACATGATTCACGTAGACTTCAGATAGTTCCAGGAAGTGCTTTTGCCGTCATTCCAAACTGTTAGAGTAGAGTGACAGAACTGCGATTTCTGGTAATTAGTAGTCAATAAATGCATTTATTTTATATATTTATGTAACACACCGACATATGTATGTAGCATGAGTATGTTGTTACAGCTGATGTTGTTTTTTTAAAGATCAAATCAGCTAATATTTGAGGATTAGTGTTCAGCTACCGTTATTTGCCTCAACTTATTTCAGGCTAGGGTTTCTGTTGCCTTTTTATGTTACCTCATGTTCATTGTTTTCACTAATCTCATGGTAACTAATGTCATATTTATGACTTTTCAGATAGTACAGAGACAGGCTGGTGACAGGTGATTTCCAGCTCGCACCGCACAATGGGTCAATGAACTATTAACTATTAGCAGCAGTTACGTAAATGTGAAATATAGTGAAATGAAGCTTATTGTTTACAATTCTTACAATTCTATATATAGTAATATAATTATTTATGTATTATAAATATTATATATCTAATGTATAATTCTTACAATACTTATTCATATACACAATATATTCAGCTTTAAAACAACTTAAGCATACTGTATATAAACTGCCGTTCAAAAGTAGTGAGGCTGAAAATTCAGCTTGGCATCACAGGAGTAAATTACATTTTAAAATACATTAAAATAGAAAACAGTTATTTTAAATTGTAATAATATATTACTGATATTACTTTTTTGTATTTTTATTCAAATAAATGCAGTAACTATTTACAGCAATTCATGAATACATTTCTAATAAATTAAATAGCATGCCAAGCATTTTGTATGTGTCCTTTCTTTCATGTTGTCGTTGCATAGTCTTCACCATGGTTTGCTGTGCTGCATGGGGATGCTCCAATCAGCTCAGAGAAAGGTGTGTGAATGTATGGCTTCCCCACTGACATGGAGAGGAGAAAAAAAATGGTTGGCTCAAGTCAGCAGGAGCAATCTAAATATAAATAAAAATTACAACAACAAAAAAATATGTGAGGTAATTATACATTTATTTGCACTTTTTCACATGGAAATACCCCAATGGGAATTTTTTTACTAGAATAAGGACCAAGCAAAGCCTTGCAAAACCCAGGGAGCTAAATCTCATGGTAAGGGTGCAGTCACATTGCAGGGAGTCATCAGTGTTACCTATAACTGTGCCTTTAACCATCATGCGATATGTACAGTATGTGGGTAGACAAAGTTGTGTGTGGAAACTAAACTCAAATCACTCTGCAGGCACATTTTGAGGCAAACCAATTTGTCATGACAAAAAAAATTAAAGAGTAGGCTGAGACCAGATGCTATTCCCACCATCTTTGTGCATCATCCTGTGGTCAAAAAGAGGAGGGCCCCTGCACCACGATGCACCCCTAGACCTGTAAACATACAGCACATCGCTGCTGATCACAGCTATAATATTACAGGTGACACATATATAATATGTACAAACTCGTACTAGTATAATTTTGAAGTTATGTGATATTTTCAGTACTCAAAATTAGCAATACCATGTATTCTGCCTCTATCAGTTTCAAAGGTTGAGGAAAAAAAGGATGAGGACACTCAGAGAAGGGAAAGTGACAGTGAAGAAATAGAGGACATGGCTAGAGAGGAGAGACAGGGACAGGTGACACTACCCAGTGAGCCAGCAGCCAGTCAGCATACCAGTGAGCCATCAGCCAGTTACCTGGGTCTATTAAAAAATTAAAGAGACAAGAAAAAATATCAAAAAATGCAAAGGCAGCACTAAGAAAAATAAAGAAGGAAAATGCAGCTCTCAAGAAAACAATTAAAATTAGGGACAAAAATTTAAAACAAATTTTATCAAAAGACCAAATTATGGCATTAGGAAGACGAACCACAAAAGGGATGAAATGGACCAATGACACAATTAAGAAGGCATTAAAAATTCGCTTTGCAGCTGGTCCAACTGGTTACAAGACCCTACAGGAATTGCAGATTCCCTTGCCAGCAATCAGAACCCTGCAAAGAAGGATGGAATGTGTCAAATTTGAGCCTGGTGTGTTGACAGAGGTATTTGATTTTTTAAAACTGAAGGTAGATGGATTGGCAGACCTTGAAAGGGAGTGTGTGCTGTCCTTGGATGAAATGGCAATCACTCCAAGTGTCCTGTGGCATCACTAATCCTCCATCTACCAGCCTCAGTGCATATATATAAATTACATGTTAAGTATGATTACTTCTATAATAAAGTAGTATTATATAATACAGTTCTGGTATTTAGTATGATTCCCCATTAAGCCTAGTATGCTTCCTTTTTCAAAACTGCTCCCCTATTTTAAGAGTTTTTTGTTGTTGTTGACATAAATCCAAAATTCAACTGAGCTGAAATATAGACAGGTAACTGTTAATAGTCAATTGAATCACAATGCCTAAAAACACTCCACCCATATGTTTTGCAAACTCAATTCACACTAAATTTATATCAATAGGGTGCACTTTATTATTAAGGAATTGTATTATTTAATACGTGTAGGGAACAAACTTGATATCCTCATTTTTACCACTTCCACCCACCGCTGTCACACATGGTCAAACCTTATATTGAACTAATATGCGACTTACCTCTCCCTGCAAAACATATATGTTTAGACTCCGTTTCTCTAATTCCAAAAACGATGGATGAAACTGAATCAAGAGAACAGATTTTACAATTAATAGGGTGTTCAGTTACTAACTTTATCCAGCTCCAATCCTTGCCTAATCTGTTAGTTATCCGATAACATCCCTTATCTCCTAATTTAATGAGTAATACTCAACTATAAGGTTTTAATTTACAAGTTATTTTTATTTAGATGTACTGATAATATACAGAATAAGATAATATTATTCTTTAAACGTCTCACCTTTTAAAAGTGCGTCATAAGCGGTTTGTCTCTACGGCGCGCATGTGTTTGCTGCTACTTCGGGAACTATTGAGAGGCTCCACGAGCCGCCATTGCTGTAAAAAAACGTTCCATTGGAGTCAATGGAGTTGTCGCAACTCTCTCTCTCTATGGCTCTGGCTGCAGCTTGCAGGATGGGCGGGGCTACTATGATTTTTTAGCTATATCTCCTAAGTGATATGCTTTCGTTAAAATCTGTAATTCAAAAAGTTGCAATTTCAAGCCTTCATTATAATGCATGGTAAGAGAAATTAATTAAATGAACGATAACATGTTTTTTTTAATATCACCATATATTGAAAATGAAAAAAGAGTATTAGAATGGTTGTAATATAAAAAAATTATATATATATGACACACACAATTGTTATTGCATTGTTATTAGTTCTGGTGCAAATGCATCCACATATGTGTTATGAAAACCAACAGCATCATCTACAGGAGTAAATGAACAGTAAATTACATTCAAGTATTTTCACAAAATTTCATAATTATTACAAAAGTTTTAAAGTGTTTAATTTTGAACAAAAAGCTGTACATTCTTCATTACCAATTCATAAAACTGGGGAAATCCATTTCACACACTGAAAACTCAATTAAAACAGTAGTAAAGTGAACACTGATTTAGTACACAGTTATCATAAAATGCCATTTAAATTCAAGTCCTCTAGATGCAGTGGCCACTTCACATCAAGTTCCCCTTCTGTGTCTCTCTCCATGTTGTGTCAGAGAAGCGACACTAGGGGTCTCTCTTGAGCACCGAATATATCTCTGATCTATGAAAAAAGGCCAATGAGAAGTTGGCAGCTAGTATTTGCATACCCCGACCCTGGACATACGGGTACAAAGGCGAGGCAAATACTAGAGTTCATTCAGAAATTTTCTTCGGAGCCGATTGTGCATGCTGTTCGCGTGAGATCACACCAGTTACAGTATTCCTCTGACGCTCTGCTTGCTGTTGGATTTATGGCGCATTACAGCGGCGATTTCTCCTTCTTGCACGTCAGTGCATTTGCCCCTGGGTGCTTCGACAGTGCAGAAACCCAAACTCTAAGAGAGTTGTTTAAAAGAGTGATTTTCTCTAAAAGAGCAATACACAGCAGCGTTGAACATCCTTCTCAGGACATGTCTTTTTAAAGACGTGTTTCCGCCTCTGTGTAGTTTCTGGATGCGGTTGATTTCTCCCCACCTCCGACGGTCATAAAAGCTGCCGACGGTCATAAAAGCTGCCTGGCGTACCTGGGCTGTGATTACACGCAGGCAGCGTTTTTATGAATGGTCTATGTTTTCAGAACGAGAACATAGCCATGACAGCTTTCTTTTGTCATGAGAGAAAGCCACTTCAGCTGCCCCCCGCGCCTTGCCTCTTTCCCACGGGATTGGGGCAGGCGCCACGGGCGGTGAAGGCGATTTGGGGACAATGACGGGCTGTGTTCGCCGTGTAAATCCCCACGAAACACCCGCCTCCCCGGCACGCTTGCTTGATCTCATCTGAACTAGGGGCCGGCCTTCCGGTCCCTTGAGCTCCCGGAATTGGATGACGATAATCACCGCTGCATCGGAGAGCGTTACAGTGGCGTCTGATGTTGATGGCTCGTCTGCGCCACCACCTTCGGGTCTGCGTGCCCAGTCTGAGCCTGATGCACAGAGGTCCGCTATGCTTCCCCGGGTACCACGAGCACGAGGTTGGACCGGAAAATCCCGTCCCCCTCCCCCTCATCCGCATACTCGACTACCTCGACGACTGGCACACTCCCGAGAGTTACTATGCGCTCACAGAGACCAGGTGCTCATACACCTCAGCCGCTTGGGGCTTCAGGTCAACCGAGAAAAGAGCAAGCTCACTCCGGTTCAGAGCATCTCCTTTCTCGGCATGGAGTTAGACTCAGTCTAGACTAGACTCAGGGACAGGACTCGGAAGATCTAGCTGGCCTACCACCTACTGTCATAGACACTATCAACCAAGCCAGAGCCCCTTCCACCAGGCAGCTCTACGCCCTGAATTGGCGCTTGTTCGCAGATTGGTGTTCTTCCCGGGCTGAAGACCCACAGAGGTGTGCAGTTAGGTCAGTGCTCCTATTCCTGCAGGAGAGGTTGGAGGGGAGGCTGTCCCCATCCACCTTGAAGCTGTATGTTGCTGCTATCGCGGCCCACCACAACGCAGTAGACGGCAAGTCCCTTGGTAAGCACGACTTAATCATCAGTGCCCGGTTGCATAAAGCACCTTAAGTTTTTCCGTTAAGTGTGGGACTTAAGGCGTGATTTTCCCTTAACTAAGGGAATGATTTAAGGGTGTTGCATATAATCCCTTAAACAGTTCTCTTAGGTAAGGGAAACCGTTAAGTGTTTCACGGCAGTGATCCAGGTTTGCCGTTATAAAAATCTATCGTTGCCATAGATACGCTACTATACACATTAACCTAGGAGCTTTAAAACAATGAATAGCCTACAATAGATAAAGAAATGGATAAGGAAAACAAAAAAAGAAAGCCAAATTGGACAGAGGATGAGAAGTGGATTCTTCTTGATGAATATGGGAAAAGAAAAGCAATTTTAAGAAGCAAATTTAATCCCGTTATAACTGCTGGCAAAAAAATAAACAGTGGGAGGAAATAACCGAGAAAATTAACGCACGGAACTTAGGAGTAAAGAGGACTGTTTCAGAGGTAATTAAAAAATATGAAAACGTCTCTGTGGGGGCAAAAAAGAAATAAGCCTTCATAAGAGGGAGTCCAACAAAACTGGTAAGAAAAAAACGCTCTTAGTTTTTTCCCTATTTTCTTCAAGACGCACTGAGTGCATTTTGTTACCATATCACAGAGCTAACGATAACAAAACTGCAGGTGGAGGACCACCGCCAACAGAATTGTCAGACACTACTAAACTGGTCCAAGACATCCTTGGGGCGGACTCACCTGTCCTGGCTGGCATCCCTGGCGGCTTAGAGAGTGAAGCGACTCAACCAGAGGAATATAACACGGAGTGAGAGAACATTATTGTCTTAAATCCAAATAAAATGTATCACTATGAGGATAAACGATATGAAGATCACTGACAGGCGTAATAAAATATTTTTTTATTTGTATATAAATATCAATTTTGATTGGTATTTCTTTGTTTCACGCAGTTAGACCTTTCCAGCAATCAAAGCAGCTTCAACACCGACAGAGCGCCAGCAGTACGCCAAACCAGGCAGCAAAGTGAGTTATTGCTTATTTGTTAACAATTATTTTAGTTTTGTTAATTTGACTTAGAACAGCCCCGATATTATTTATTATATTATATTTCAGAATTCCTCCAAAACACTTGTGAATTGCAGAAAGACGCAAATACCCTCTCCAGCCTCTACAAGAGAAGTAGTGCTGGAACTGCAGAGAGACGTCCACAGCTACAAAAAACAAAACTGCAATTAGAGATCGAAAAACTTAAAAAGGAGAAGGAAAATCAAGACCATTTTGGACATGAGAAAAAGAACAACGCAGGCGACAATAATTTTGCAAGCCCTTGGAGGCTCAACGCGCAGTTCGCTGTGGAGACAGTGAAATCTCCGTTTAAGCTGTCTGATCGTCCTCTCAACTATCGACCTTGTGTGTGTCAACGCATTGTTGTATCTTTCCTACAGGAGCAAAGAATAACCATAATTATCAACAAGTCACAATACATTTTTATACATTTTAATACACAAAAAAAGATCAATAAGTTAGACAACATATATGTTTTTACGTTAAAATATTTTTCAACTTCAACTTTTTTAAAGTTAGTAAAGATAAATTTTTTTTCAAGTCAGTTTAATATCAAGTTGAAATGATTTGTACATCTAAGTTGTCTGTAACATTATTAAATACATGCCTGTGTAGTGTTAAGGCAATTCATGAATGGCATCATGAGCCATGGTCGGCAGGGGTAACCACTGTCCCCTAGCAGAAGATCACCGTGCATTCCAGCTTCAAAATCTCTCCCGATCTTGCTCTCTTCCAAAATCCTAGAGTCATGTGTACTCCCTGGCCACGATGCAACGACATTTCTTATTCTGCACAGATGGTCACACACTAACTGCACATTAACAGAATGGTAATTTTTTCTGTTCACATACTGATCTTCGTGCGTGCAGGGCGCCTGAATTCTGACATGTGTGCCGTCAATTACACCACTTATTCGAGGAAACCGTGCTTTCCGAAAAAAGAGGTTTGAATGACATCCAGTTCAACACGAGATGGAAACGTCACAGTTTGGCTTAAATGATGGCAAAGGGCCGCTGCAACCCGGTGAATAACTCTACTGACGGATCGACTTATGAACGTGGAAAACATCTCCCACTACAGACTGGAAACTCCCAGTTGCAAAGAACCGAAGTGCTATAAGCAACTGAAGCACAGAGGGTAGTGAGTGGTTGCACTGGGTAATATGGTCAAGGTCAGCCTTCCAGTTTGTCAGCAATTTCATAAATTCCATGGCGATCAAATCGATATTCTCGAAGCAGTTTTTCATCGCTAAGATGGTCCAAAGGGTTCTCCCTATCCCTAAAAATTCTTCTTGGCACATAATGATCTTCAGCTGGTCTTATTTTTGTCTGCGTTACTCTTAAGGTAAAGTTTTCCTAACCTTAAACTGTACTTAGGAAAATGACAGTTAAGGGGCTTCATGCAACACTTAACGGTTTTTAAGGGATTACTTAAGTAAAAGATAGACACCTAAGGGTAATTCTAAGGGTGTATGATGTTTCAGTAAAAAAAACTTAAGTAACACTTAAGGGTTTTTTTCTGCAACACCCTTAGGTTTAAGGGAAACATAAGGGCGAACTTAAGGGAAAATTACACTTAAGGTGCTTTATGCAACCGGGAACAGGTTCCTAAAAGGAGCCCAGAGGTTAAGTCCCTCCCGGCCAAGCCTGTTCCCCTCCTGGGACCTCTCGGTAGTCCTCGCGGGCCTCCAGAAACCTCCCTTTGAGCCACTAGAATCAGTTGGACTCAGGGCCCTCTCTCTTAAGACTGTACCCTGCTGATCGTGCTCGCTTCCATCAAGAAGGTCGGGGACCCGTTATTTGTTCTCTGTCAGTGACACTTGCCTGGAGCTCAGTCTGGCAGACACTCATGTGATCATAAGACCGCGACCGGACTACGACCAAGGTTCCTACCACTCCCTTTAGAGACCAGGTAGTGAACCTGCAAGCGCTGCCCCGGGAGGAGGCAGACCCAGACCCGTCATTGCGGTGTCCGGTACGTGCTTTGCGTACCTATCTGGACCGCATGCAGAGCTTTAGACACTCTGAGCAGCTCTTTGTATGCTTTGGGGGACAGCGGAAAGGAAACGCTGTCTCCAAACAAAGGCTTTCCCACTGGGTAGTAGATGCCATTTCATTGGCTTATCACACTCAGACCGTGCCCCCTCCCCCCTTGTGGGGCCGAGCTCACTCGACAAGGAGTGTTGTGTCCTCGTGGGCACTGGCCAGGGGTACCTCCCTGGCAGACATTTGTAGAGCAGCAGGTTGGGCAACACCCAACACCTTTACGAGATATTACAATCTCAGGGTTGAGTCAGTTTCATCCCATGTTTTCTCAGGCCGGGTGAAATCGCTTGCATATAGTGCCCTTTCCCTCGGATGAGGTAAAACTGTGCATCTTTTTTCACAGGAGATTCCACTCAACTCGAATCCCTGGTCGACTCCTCCTTAGCCATCATGGGTCCGCAGTTCGGCGGAGGAACTTGCCGACCCAATCCACTGCGGGTACTCAAATCTATCCTGTACTGGAATAGGTGCTCCACAGGGTGAGGACTCCTAAGCGGAATCCCCCTGTATGTATTCTCCACGATACGGTCCCCTTACGAGCGGACCCGCATTTTCCTTCTGTCCGGCAGTTCCGGCTGTCCTCCGGTCGCGGTGTTGTAGCAACTCCCCCTCGCTGAGGCTGGATCTACCACCGCGCCACTCCCACGTGTCGCCTAAAAACACATGTGATGTATTCACCACCTTACCTCCCCAGCTGGGTAGGGGTGGTCTCCGCAGGGTCTTTTCCCCCTGAAAGAATAGGAAATTGGGTAAGACCCCCTTCCCTCAGTGCGTGTAAGGGCCCCGGCTGTCTATTGCTCTATGCGAGAAACATAGAGAGAAAAGAGGCCCAGCCAGGCTTGGCCCTTTCCCAGGTTGGCAAGCGTCGCCTTGTTCCCGTCAGTATAACCAAATTGATTCCGACGACTTTGGTGGGGCATTGGGGAAGGGTACGTGCAGTCTGATACAGCCGGTCATCTGGCACGTAAAACACCTGCCCACTCCTGTGTTTAAATTAGAACAAGGCGTGATTTAAATTGGACCCCTAGTGTCGCTTCTCCGACACAACGTGGAGAGAGCGACAGAAGGGGAACATCTAGGTTACGAATGTTGTGTCCTTCCCGGCCACGTCGCTGAGCCGAGCCGCTGTAGTGGCCGGACTATTTCCGGCTCCTCAGAAAAATCCTAAATGAACTCTAGTATTTACATCACCTTTGGGCGGGGTATGCAAATACTAGCTGCCAACTTCTCATTGGCCTTTTTTTCATAGATCAGAGGTATATTCGGTGCTCAAGAGAGACCCCTAAGTGTCGCTTCTCCAACACAACGTCTCATTCCCTCCATCGGGGAATGGAGGTTACATTCGTAACCTAGATGTTTTCTTTGGAGATATTTAATTATTCAACTGTTTTTACAAACTAAACTTGAAAAGACTTTCTACTTTAGAGACCTATTTTAGACTATTTGTTAAATAATCTTTTTCTATTTGTTTGCAATTTGTTGCAAATCTGTTATTGTTCGTCTCTAGCTGATGTTATTAAAGACATGCATGTATCAAATACCAAAAAATAACCATGATGAGTAATAAAATACACGTAAACAGAAACATATACCAGAAAAAACCATTGAACAATGTTTTAAAACAGTTTAATGACATTTTTCTTTGAAGAAAAAAGAGGGGGTAAGACTTTAAAAACTTTTCCAAACACTTTTCTCTTTTTTCACACATTTGGTTGTCACAATGTTATTTCAGTGACAGGAAATCGTAAAAGGCCAGCAAACTCATCGCGCCATCTTGTTTTCCTGAACAGGATCACACAAGATCCTGTCTGGTCTGAACAAGGTGTGAACAGGGGGCGTGTGCCAAACTTGAAACTCCTCCCACCCCAGACCTCTGAGTGCCCCTAAGAACTCATTATCACTTGAAGCTCTTGTGAAAGGACTTTGATCAGAACAATGTGAGATTATTTGTGCTAAAGATACATTTGAAATTGAATGCATGAAATTTTATTTAAAAGTGTTTGTAGAAATAAAAATGTTAAACCCATTTTATGTTAAACTTTTTTGTTTATCATGTTTAAAGTGTCTTTGTTAGTGAAGTGCTTGACAACTTAATACATTTACTATAAAAATTTAAAATGAAGTAAAAATGCTAGACAATTTGTATTAAAGCTACATCTAATATTAAACAAGATGCTTCATTGTGTTTGTAACATTACCAAACACAAAACTTTATTTTTGCATTTAAAGCTGATGTGAGTTTTGCTGCATAAGAGTAGTCTATGTTTTAGAAACACATCTCACTTTTATAAGTAAAATAACAACACTAAAATGACATGAAATGCATTACTGGGTTATAGTAACACCCATGTTTGTTAAACTAATGCTAAACTTTATCTAGGTTAAACCATTTATTTATTATCTTTAAAAGTGAACATCTGAATGAGTTTGCGTCAAAGCCAATATCCACAGTTTTAGAAACACATTTTCACAGCTTTGTTAAAAGTAAAAATGTAAGACATGTTTTGTTAGAGCAATAGCTAAAATGAAACACATTATTGTGTTTTAGTAAAATAAACCTATTTGTTAAACTAATGCCAAACATTAGTTTTGTTAAACCATTTATTCAGCATTTTAAAGTGAATATGTAAGCTGCTTGTGACTCAGATTTCTCAAAGGCAGTTAAATCCATATCTTCAGAAGTGATATGATAGGTGTGGGTGAGAAACAGATCAATACTTGTCATTTTTTACTAGACATTCTTCTCCCTGCCAAGCAGATATGAACAGAAGAATGTTTCAGCCCCTGTGTAGTTCCTGGATGCGGTAGAGTGCTCTCCGCTTCAGACGGCCACAGGCGTTGTCTCGTGTGTCTGGGCAGTGATCACACTGAGGCAGCGTTTGTGGATGATTCAAGCTCTCACTGCGAGAGCATGACCATGGCAACGTTGTGCTCACGGCACGCTTTCAACAGAAAGCATGCCACTCCAGCCGTCCCCTGCATCGCACCTTCTTCCCACGGGATTGAGGACGATGCGGCTGGCGATGGAGGCGATCTGGTGATGGCACCGTGTACAGCTCCGTCGGGTATGCCCCCTCAGACCACCCACCCCCCAGCACGCTCGTTGACTCCCATCCATACTCGAGGCAACAGCGGCTCGCCTCACAGCCAGCCTGCTTATCCTCTATAGCTCGAGGTGGATCAGGTCGCCGCTGCATCGGAGGGCGCAGCATCTGACGCGGATGACTCCTCTGGGCTGCCATCTTCAGGCCAGCACGCCCAGGCTAATGCTGATGCTCAGATGACTGACATGCTTTCCCGGGCCGCCGCCTGCATGGGGCTGGCCTTGAACTCTCCGTCCTCTCCACAGCAGTCGCGGTTGGATGACAGGTTCCTGGGGTCTGGGCACCGCCCACAGCCTCGCCCCCCCAGTGCCGTTTTTCCCAGAAGTGCACAATGAGCTGACTTCTTCATGTACACAGCAATTCCCCAGGTGGACAGGGCTGTTGCACTCCACCTGTTCCCCGGAAACCCTACCACCTGGCGGGGTCACCCTGTGCTCCCCTCCAAGGCCTGTAGGATGACGTCTTCGTTGACCGCCAAAGCCTATAGCGCTGCTGGACATGCCGCTTCCGCCCTGCACGCCATGGCCCTCCTGCAAGTCCACCAGGTCAAGGCACTTAATGATCTGCACGTGGGTAGCCCTGATCCTGACATGTTGCAGGAACTGAGCTCAGCGACCGACCTCATCCTCAGAGCCACGAAGGTCACAGCGCAGTCACTCAGGCAGGCAATGGCCACGCTCGTGGTCCAGGAACGTCATCTGTGGCTGAACTTGGTCGAGATGCGTGAAACCGACAAGGTTCACTTTCTCAATGCCCCCGTCTCCCAGTTCGGCCTCTTCGGCGACACCGTCGAGGACTTCGCCCAGCAGGGGTACCTCCCTGGCACACATATGCAGAGCAGCGGATTGGGCAACACCTAATACCTTTACGAGATTTTACAATCTCCGCATCGAGTCAGTATCGTCCCGTGTTTTCTCAGGTCACGCTGACGGACTGGCCGGGTGGATCGTTTGCTCCTAGCGTCTTTTCCCTCAGCCGAGGAAAAAATTGTGCGCTTTCTCTCCCAGGAGATCCCACTCATTCGGATCCCTGGATGATTCCTCCCTAGCCCTTTGGGTCTGCAGTTCAGCAGAGGAACTCGCCGATCCAGTCCACTGCGGGAACTTAATCTACCCTGTAATGGAATAGGTGCTCCACAGGTCAAGGACTCCTACGCGGACTCCTCCTGTGTGTATTATCCGCGATATGGTCCCCTTACAAAAGTGGACCTGCGTCTCCCTTACGCAGTCCCAGCTGCCCTCCGGTCGCCGTGTTGTAGCAACTCCCCCCTCCTTGAGGCTGGATCTACCACTGCGCCACTTTCCACATGTCGCCTAAAAACCATGTGATGTATTCACCACTCTTACCTCCCCTTCCAGGCAGATGTGGTCTCAGCAGGGTCTTTTCCCCTGAAAGAATAGGAAACTGCATAAGACCCCCTTCTCTCGATGCGTGTAAGTGCCTCGGCCGTTCTTGCTCTATGCTGAGAAACATAGAGAGAAAACTGCATAAGACCCCCATTCCCAGGTTTAAAAGCATCGCCTTGTTCCCCTGTCTAGGGTAAACAGAAGGATTGCGACAAGTTTTTTGGGGCATTGGGGAAGGGTACGTGCAGTCTGACACTGCTGGTCGCCTGTGCACGTAAAATACCTGCCTGCTCCTGTGTCAGCAGAACACGTACACGGCTCAGCGCATGGCGTTATTTAAATTGGACACCTAGTGTCGCTTCTTCGACACAACGTCGAAATGAGCGACAGACAGGGAACGTCTAGGTTACGCATGTTTAGGATTTTTCTGAGGAGCCGGAAATGGTCCGGCCACAACAGTGGCTTGGCTCAGCGATGTGGCCGGGAGGACACAACAGCCCTCCTGTAACAACGTTACATACGTAACCTAGACTTTTCTCATATCACATCGCTTCTAAAGATATCGATTTAAACACTGGAGTCTTATGGATTACTTTATGCTGACTATCATGGCAGATTCTCCAAAAAAGCCATCAAAGCTCAGTCGAATCAAAGATTTCTCTGAGGTGCAATGTTCTGATTCCAAAAAAAGACTTTCATTACGGAGTAACAAAACCAAGGTGGTCCATGGAGCATCTAAAATTACACTTCAGCATCATGCATATTTTATACAGTTTCTGTTCCCCCTTAACTCTTTGAGTGATGGCCTCTTCCGCCCATGAAATCGTCTTATGCCTCCCTAGTTTCATCTTCGCCATCTCTCTTCTAGTTGGTCACCCAACGTGCTTCAATGATGGCAAAAGCATGACTATTTCATTTTCTATGCAAAAAACACACTGCAATCACTTCATATGGTTAGATATTTGATATTGACAAACCTTACTTCCTGCTTAATTTGATTAGTATATTAAATGATTTCCCTTACTACGTTCGTTGGTTATACATATTCCTAAAAATGGAGAGTTGTATGTCTGCCCACATACCTGTTTCATCTCCTTTCTAGCACTAATTAGTGCACATGTATCATCTGCCTTTTTTGGACACCAGGCATTTCCTGTCTCTGACCTTAAGTCATCATTTTAGTATCTACATGCACACCTCCCTTGAAGTCATATAAAGTTTAACAAATAAAAGCTGTCCACATACATGTTTTTCCATGTCATTTCTAGCACTAATGAATGCATATATATCATCTCTGATATATGCTTTTTTGAACACCAGCTCTGCTCTATTCCAACTAAATAGGCTCCTCAACCATCAAAGCTTGGGGGCCAAGCTCATCCACCATCTCTCTCCGGGAGAGCTCTCTGGCTGCTGCCACAACAGCAGGGCACACTTTGTCCTTGGTCTGCTCTAGGTGAACAGCAAACATCTGATAACAGCTCTCAGTCATATGTGTTGTGTCCCCGCTAATGGTGCAGGAACATACACAAATGTTTACAGAACTAGCGGGAACCCCATGTAGCTTTCTATATATCTTTTCTATTAGGAGATGGAAAGACTAAGGCTTTCTTAAGACACAAGGCAATAAAACCTAGTTAGCTAATCAGACACCAATTAAAAATTATTGTGGGGTCAAAAACAGATATTGTCAAGTTAGCACTTTTAAACATTCACTCAAGAACAAATAATCTTTAGTCAACATCCTCAACACCAGAAACAACCTGGATTTTATATTTCTAAATAAAAAGTTATTAGATAACAGCTGTCTTGCAACAGTCCTCAATCAATCAGCACCTACAACCTTTACTTTTATGAGTGTCTGCACAGCTGTTTGGAGAGGTGGAGGAATAGCTGCTCTATTTAAAGATGTCTATAATGGGGAATGTCTATCATGCGACACCATGTGAGAATCGGACGTGTGAACAACGAGCTCTGCGCAGTTTGCTAGTTTTAATGCTTTTCATGACATAAACTGGTGAGATTCGAAACACTCTATTCTATAACTGTACTTGGAGCATAATATGTCTAAGAATTCAAAATCCTCGGGCTCTGGAGACATTAAAAGACACTTATGTGCTCAAGCTGACAGCCCGAGCAGGCCGCAAGCCCAGGAGTCGATTTGGTCAGAGAGATGCGGGAAACGTTTCCATAAACGGAAGGTCACTTTTGCACTGATATTCCCGGCCTAATTGAGAATATATGGTTAGGATAGTTGTAAAACATTCACATGCCTACAGCAAGCGATGTCCTACACAAAGTCAATGGAGTAAGTCATCTTGTTGTTTTCACATTGCAGCGGAGTGTACCGGCTCACTGAACATTCGCTTGACTGTTTGATGAACCTGCACATTCTTTTCGTGCTGTTTCCATCTAGTGGCTGGAGATTATTTTGTATAGTAACACACCTTCGGGTCGGTTTTGTGGATGCATATATACGCTCTCTGTGCTTAGTCCACCTATCAGCTGGAGTTTATTTTGTGGAGTATTTCTTGCAAAGTCATTGGAGTAAGTAATTTTCCGAGGGGACCGGCTCACTGAAAGTTTGCTTGACTGTTTATTTTGTAGAATAACACACCTTTCAGCACAGTTTTATGGATGTAGCTACACACTCTTTGTGTTTATTCTGCCTATTGGCTGGAGTTTGCTTTAAAGATTTTCTTTTGCTGTGTAAATTTGTCTCGCAATATTTGTATAGAACACTGGAGCAATCCGGCAAGGTTATTGCAGGGGCTCTCGTAGGCGGGCATAGACCATTTGAGTTTGGAGGGATGGATGCCAGTTGGCGCTGTCGTGTGCGGGGTTATTTCTAGCAGATGTTCGGGGTTTGAGGGTTGCACTAATGTTGGAATGTGATCTTCACATTCCAAATATTTACAATACATTTTTCTTATATGACATAATGTTGTAAGACGGGGTGCCAATGTGTTTGCATTCAAAGGCAAAGAGCAAATGCTTCCTGAGGCACCACACCCCACTGAGCAAAGACTGAAAAATCACACCTCATTGTTGCCCTTCCACATCTGTCCCATTCTCTCCCCTCTCCTCCTCATCCATAACCTTTCAGCCCAGAATCACCTCAAACTCACCTAAGATCTGTATGTAACAAAATACCATATCTGATGTATACAAATAATGTAACTTGTGTAACATGTTTGGTATCATTTAAAATGTCTTGGTGCGTCTGGTATAGTGTTTTGTCCCCAGGTTTATAAAACTTAATGACAACAAAGTTATAAGGTCTATGCCAAATACTGAATAATTCTGGGAGGACTATCCTCCTCCTTGAAGGTTTAACACCAGGAAGTCAAGAAACCATTCACTCCCAAATTCTCATTGTTCAAAGGACAATACCATTTGGTACACAATGTGTATTCTGTCTGGATATTTAAGGAAGGCTGGCCCAGAGCTCAAGGTTCTCTGTAGCCAGATGATCCCACACCTCAATGTGTGTAACTGTAATAATTGAAATCTGCATTCAGATTTCCCATGCTTTGCAATTACATGTACTTTTCTCAACTGCCAGGTATGTTCTTTGACTTGTTTCTTTAACTTGTGTTTTAAATCCTACCTGGCAAATAAATTGTTACTTTTTGATTTATTCTGTATTCCCTGAAATCATTTATATCAATACTGGGTCTTTAAAATAGGAGAAACCGCTCTGGAGGAACCGAGCATGAGAATCCCATTTTAAGAATAATTTATATCATAACTGAAGCTTTAATGTAGGAGGAAGCCACTTAAAGACTATCAGTTTGAATCTCAATAGAAACTGATCAAAAGGTAAATGAATAGAAGAGGATTCAGAGTAATCAATAACTTAAATGATTAAAATAAAAGAATAATCAGAAAGAATTTAGAGCTTTAATCTAAATCAGAGGTCAACTTAAAATTGGAGTCAGATAAATATAAAATTGGAGTCAGATAAAATTAATAACGGGATGAATTTGTAAAGTCCAAATTATTAACAATAACTGCTTTACTTCAGTGCTCAGAAAAGACAGAACAACGCAGAGACCTTCAAGGGGCAAATCTATGTATTTTTAGCAGTTTTGCCTGCCATTTTACAATGTCAAATGTTAATATGAGTGGATTGCCTCTCTCCACGTGGAATGTGAATAGTTGGGGCACCCAGTGGGTTATTTAACTTCTTAAGCATAAGAAATATGATATAGTGTTTCTTCAAGAAAGAACATTTCTCAGCAGGAAGCTGAAAAATCTGGAAAGATATGGGGTAGGCATTTTTTCAAGTAAGAGTAGAGAAGTCATTACACTGATAAGTAGACATCTACAATTCAAATGTCTCATACAGAATAAAGATAAATCTGGAAATTAAAGATCAATGTCAGAAATTCAGGGACAAATTATTTTGGCTATTATTTACACACCTAACTTTGATGATCAGGTTTTTTATAGATCTTGAAGAGATGTTGCAAGCTACTGGCACCCCTCATGATATAATATTGGGAGGAGACTTTAATCTTTTGATGGACTCAGTCCTTGATCATAATGAAGACAAAGTGTGCAAGCTCCCTAGAGCAACATTGAGACTTCAGAGAATGTGTAAAAAAATATTAGTCTTACAGATATTTGGAGACTTCTGAACCCATATGGTAGGGACTTTAAATTGTTTTCATCTGTCCATAAGATTTACTCAAGAATAGATTTTTTTTAATATAGAGTCCCTCAATTCATCTGTTGTTGATTGCTCAATTAGAAACATTTTAGTCTCAGATTATGCCATGGTGTGTTTAGAGGCTTGCCACATACAGAGAAAAAGAAATCATATAGTTGCCGCTTTAAAGTATTACTTTTGCAAAATCCTGAATTCCAACAAATGCTTAAGGCTGACATCAATGTCTTTATGGAGACCAATTGGTCCTCAGTATCCTCTGTGGGCGTGACCATGGGTCATACAGAATGCCTCATTCACCAAAAAATCCAAAGTACAAGAATTTGTGGAATTGTAAGTGAATATTAAAAGTGCATAGGCAGAGCTGAAGGGCCAAATGTCATCTAATAGCCTGACACCAATTGAAATACAGATATAATACTTTTTTTTCTTGGAGGAGTTTTGTCAGTAATCAAGTTTTTGATTTTTGTCAGGGCAAGACAGTAATACTTTGAGTCCGAGGAGGTGGTCTATATGAAACCAGTGCGGTCCTTTTATTTTTTTAATTATGATGCCATATTTTAACATTTGTAACACTGTACATGCTGCGGTGACATTTTCTTAACCTCATTAATCTGCCCTATGTACTAATCTACAGCTAAATTCAGAATCCATCATGGTGGAAAAAATTAATCACAGGTGAACATTTTAATCACAGGTTAATAGTTTAATCTCTGATTTGTTAAACCGTATTTAAAAGGAAGAGGCGCACAATTCAAATTAAAATAAACCTTGACCCAACAAACCCTGGATTAGCTCTAATCTCTGCTTAATTTCATAATTATTGGTGCAAACCAACCAACCTATGTCAGATTTTGAGGCAATTGATTTCAAATCCTGGAAGAAATTATGCAGTATTTTAAAATTTGTTCTTGCTGTCTTGACACACTTCTCACATCATTTTGCAACATGTGTTTAATGGTCTAGAAAATGATCTCTCAGAAACAGTAAATGCATCACTTCTTTTAGGCACTTTTCATAAATCCCTGAAAACTGCAGTGGTTAAGCCCCTCTTAAAAAAAAGCAATCTGGATAACTACATATAAAACTACAGATCTATCTCAAATCTTCCTGTCATAGGCAAAATCATTGAAAAGGTTGTTTTAAATGAGTTGAACAAATTCTTACATGGGAATGGCTACTTTGACAATTTATAGTCTGGTTTCCAACCACATCACAGCACAGAGATGGCATACTTAAAGATATTTAATGATATTCACTTAAATACTTAAAAAAATATCAGGGCTGGTATTAATGGATCTCATTGCTGCCTTTGATATTATCAACCACAACATTCTCCTAGACAGAACACAAAACTGGTTAGAGATCTCTGGGATAGTCCTAATCTGGTTCAGGTCATATCTAGAAGGGAGGGTTTACTAAGTGAACATAAGCAACACCATGATGTACCATTAGGGCTGGGAGATAAAACAATATCGATATTTATTGAAAAATAATAATTCACATGCCCAACTGCACCATACCTAAGGCCAGCTGGTTGTAACGAGACATGAGGCCAACTCAAGAGGTCATCCTCCTCAGTCACTAATCCGCCCTATGCCGGGTAAGCAGAGCAAGGTAAGTGCTTTGAGGTTGCACTCAGCGCAGCCACCTCGGGAGGAGACAACACCCCCCCGACGTGGCATCACCTCACCCCGCTGCGAGGCCCCACCTCCAGGTACATCAGACACGATTGTCCCCTAAGTGCCCCTTGCCAACTAACGCTTTCCAACCTGACGCGTTGACTGGTCAGGACCATCCGATTCGGCTACGCGATTCAGTTCGCCAGGTGCCTGCCCCAGTTCAGCAGCATCCACTTCACTTCGGTGCAAGGCGAGAACGCCACCACTCTGTGTTAGGAGATCATGACACTCCTTTTCAAGGTTACAATAGAGTTAGTCTCACCAGCCGAGATGGGGAAAGGGTTATACTTACTGCATCTGCATACTCAATTACATCAATGACTGGCTGATTCTAGCACACTCTCAAGAGTTGCTGTGCGCACACACAGGGGCGTCGGACGGGGGGGTAAAGGGTACCGAGTACCCAGGGCCCGAGGCAGGGGGGCCCCTTAGAAGTCAGTTTTCTATACATACATATTTGGTACGGGGGCCCAGCAAGATGGTTTCTACCCAGGGCCAAAATTTGGTGCTACGCCCCTGCGCACACAGGTATTTAGTGCTCAGGCACCTCAGCCGGAAGGGCTTCGGGTCAACTGGGAAAAGAGGCGGCTCTCCCCGGTTCAGAGCATTTCGTTTCTTGGCATGCAGTTAGACTCGGTCTCAATGATAGCACGTCTAACGAGGGAGCGCACACATGTCGGTGCTGAACTGCCTGAAGTCATTCAGGCAGAGGACAGTGGTTCCACTGAAACATTTTCAGAGGCTCCTGGGGCATATGGCTTCCTCAGCGGATGTCACGCCACTCGGGTTGATGCATATGAGACCACAGTCAGTAATGGCTTCAGACTTGAGTCCCGAGATGGGCATGGTGCCCCGACACACATCGCATAGCTATCATTCCACTCTGCCTCCACTTATTCAGCCCTTGGACAAACCTTGCATTTCTACGGGCAGGAGTTCCCCTACAGCAATTGTCCAGATGTATCGTGGTTACCACAGATGCCTCAAACTGGACTAAGGCACTGTGTTCAATGGGCACGCAGCCGCCGGTTCCTGGTCAGGACCGTGACTGAATTGGCAAATCAAATGTCTAAAGTTGCTGGCTGTACTACTCGCCCTGTGGAGGCTATTGCCATTGATCCAGGGCAAGCATGTGTTAGTCCGGTCAGACAACACAGTGATAGTAGCATATATAAATCTTCAAGGTGGCGTACGTTCTCATCGCATGTCACAAATTGCCCGCAATCTCCTCTTCTGGAGTCAGCAGTGGCTGAGGTTGCTGCGGGCCACTCATATCCCAGGCAGACTCAACGCCACATTGGACACGCTGTCACGGCAGGCAACGCTCAGCGGAGTGTGGAGACTCCAACCCCAGGTGGTCCAGCTGATTTGGAGTCGATTTCGCAAAGCGCAGGTAGACCTGTTCATTTCCCGGGAATCCTCCCACTGCCTACACTCGTATTCCCTGACGGGAGCACCCTCGGGACCGACTTGCTGGCCCCAGGGGCTGCGCAAATATGCGTTCCCCCAGTGAGCCTACTTGCACAGATCCTGCGCAAATCAGGGAGGACAAGGAACGAGTCACCCTCGTGGACCCATATTGGCCCACCAAGACTTGGTTCTCGGACCACATGCTCCTCGCAACAGCATCTCACTGGCAGATTCCCCTGAGGAAGGATCTTCTTTCTCAGGGACGGGGCACCATCTGGTATCCGCGCCCAGACCTCTGGAACCTCCATGTCTGGCCCTTGGACTGGGATGCAGAAGATCTAAGTGGCCTACCCCAGCAGACGTAGACATGATCACTCAAGCCAGAGCTTGTTCACGAATTGGAGTTCTTCCTGAGCCGAAGACACCCAGAGATGCAAAGTCGGGTCACTGCTTTCCTTCCTGCAGGACAGGCTGGAGGGGCGGGTGTCCACCTCCATCTTGAAGGTATATGAGGCTGCTATAGTGGCCCATCACGACGCAGTGGATGGTAAGTCCCTAGGGAAGCACGACCTGATCATCAGGTTCCTCAACGGCACCCGGAGGCTGAATCCTCCCAGGTCACGCCTCTTCATCTTATGGGATCTCAACGCAGCCTTCCTGGGCCTTCAGGGAGCCCCCTTCGAGCCGCTAGAGTCAGTCGAGCTGAAAGCTCTCTCCTTAAAGACGGACCTTCTGATTGCACTAAATTCTGTCAAGAGGGTTTGGGACCTGCAAGCGTTCTCTGTCAGCGACACTTGCCTGGAGTTCGGTTTGCCAGATTCTCATGTCAGGACTAACCACGTACCTGTTCCACGTCCGACACTTGAGCCCACATGATGTATCGCCACATGTTAACCTCCCCTCTGGGCAGGGTATGGCCTCCACAGGGTCTTTCCCTTCTGAAAGAATAGGAAAGGAAAAGAACACCTTCCCCAATGCGTATGATAGCTTATGGAGAGAATAACATAGAGGTAAAGAGAGAAAATGCTAGTTACGATTCCAGGGATGTGGGGACTACATTACGTCTTTTGGGGAGTTGGGGGAGGTTACGTGCAGACTGATGCTCCTGCTATTACGCACGCAGCAGCTTGCTTGAACCTGCATCAGCAAGACCATTAGAGAGTTACAGCTCATTCAGAATGCTGCTGCCAGGATTCTGACCCGGTCCAAAAATCTGAATTACTCCAGTGTAATTCTTATGATATGCTTGTGGAATATAAACCTAGCAGACCTCTCAGACTATTAGGATAAAGTCATGATCAGCATGGTGAGACAGCGTTTAGCTATTAAGCCACCTGCAGATGGAGCAGCTTCCAGAAGAGGTCAGATGTGCTCCAATATTAGCCATATCCAAATCCAGACTGAAAACATCAAAAGCTAAAATCTTTGTAGGTGTTAATTTACTGAATGAGAACTGTGATGCATTTACTGAATGAACTATCATTTTATTTTCATTTTTTTGCTTATTTTAATTCTTCCAGCTAAGAAATATTGCTAATTTACGACAAATACTCTCTGTTGCTGATGCTGAAAAAGTAATTAATACGTTCTTGACCTCAAGACTAGATGATTGTAATGCATTACTGGATGTCCAGCCAGTTTAATAAATAAACCTTAATTGGTTCAAAATAAAGCAGGAAGAGTGCTGACTAGAACCAAGAAATATGATCATTTTCACCCCATTTTATTGTTGTTACATTGGCTACAAAGCTTTGAATGGTTTAGCTCTGTAGTACTTAAGTGACCTTCTCCCACATGTCGGAGAAGCGACAAAAGGGGTCTCTCTTGAGCACCGATATACACCTCTGTTCTATGAAAAAAGGCCAATGAGAAGTTGGCAGACGGTATTTGCATAACCTGGCCCCGGACATACGGGTATTTAAGAGGGGCAAATACGGGAGTTCATTCAGAAAATTTCTTCGGAGCCGATGGTCGTGTATGCAGTTGCTGCGAGTTACACACCAAGTTCCTGTTATTCCTCTGATGCTCTGCATGCTGTAGGACTTTACGGCGCACAACAGCGGCTTTCTCCTTCAAGCACGGCTGTGCAATCTTGCCCCTGGGCACTTCGACAGCGCAGATAAAAAAACCTCACAATTTTTTTTCATAAAAGAGTGATTTTATTAAAAGAGTAATTTCCTCTAAAAGAGCAAAACACAGCAGCGTTGAACGTCCTTTTAAGGAAGCGTCTTTATAAAGATGCCTTTCCACCCCTGTGTTGTTCCTGGATGCGGTAGAGTGCTCTCCGCTTCAGACGGCCACAGGCGTTGTCTCGTGTCTCTGGGTAGTGGTCACACCGAGGCTGCGTTTGTGGATGGTTCATGTTCTTACTGTGAGAACATGACTACGACAACGTTGCGGTCGCGGCTCGCTCGCCACTCCAAGCAACTCCAACCGCCCCCCGCGTTGCTCCTTCTTCCCACGGGATTGAGGATGATGTGGTTGGCGATGGAGGCGATTTGGGGATGGCAGCGGGTCCCTTTCTCTCACAACGGCCCTGCTGATCGCGCTCGCCTCCATCAAGAGGGTCGGGGACCTGCAAGCGTTCTCTGTCAGCGACACTTGCCTGGAGTTCGGTCCGGCAGACACGTATGTGATCATAAGACCACGACCGGGCTACGTGCCCAAGGTTCCTACCACACCCTTCAGAGATCAGGTAGTGAACCTGCAAGCGCTGCCCCGGGAGGAGGCAGACCCAGCCCTCTCGTTGCTGTGTCCGGTACGTGCTTTGCGAATCTATCTGGACCGCACGCAGAACTCTAGACATTCTGAGCAGCTCTTTGTCTGCTTCGGGGGACAGCAGAAAGGGAATGCTGTCTCCAAACAGAGGCTCGCCCACTGGGTGGTCGACGCCATTTCTCTGGCTTATCACACCCAGGCTGTACCACCCCCTTGCGGGTCCGAGCTCACTCAACCAGGAGTGTTGCGTCCTCATGGACACTGGCCAGGGGCACCTCCCTAGCAGACATCTGTCGAGCAGCAGGGTGGGCAACACTACATTCTACAATCTCCGAATTGAGTCAGTATCGTCCCGTGTTCTCTCAGGTCCGAGCCCGTAAAACTCGGTAACACGTTGACGATCTGGCCGGGTTAATGGCTTGTGCCTAGCGCCCTTTCCCTTAGCCGAGGTAAAATAGTGCGCCTTTTTTCCCAGGAGACCCCATCGTAAAGGTCGGGTCCCTGGTTGATTTCTCCCTAGCCCTTGTGGGTCCGCAGTTCAGCGGAGGGACTCGCCGACCCAAGCCACTATGGGTACTCAATCTACCCTGTTTTGGAATAGGTGCTCCACAGGTTAAGGCCTCCTGTTCGGACTCCCCCTGTGCGTAATTCCACAGTACTGTCCCCTCATGAGCGGACTCCCGTGTCTCCCTTAGGCAGTTCCAGCTGCCTCGGTCGCTGTGCTGTAAGCTTCCCCCCTCTACGAGGCTGGATCTACCACCACACCAACTTTCCCACATAGGTCTTAAGCGGTCATGTGATGTATTCGCCACTCTTTGCCTCCCCTGCAGGGTAGGTGTGGTCTCCGCAGGGTCTTCTCCACCTGAAAGAATAGGAAACGGGGTAAGACCCCCTTCCCTTAATGCATGTAAGGGCCCCGGCCGTAGTTGCTCTATGCAAGAAACATAGAGAGAAAAGAGGCCCAGCCAGGCTTGGCCCGTTCCCAGGTTGGCAAGCATCACCTTCTTCCCCTTTCCAGGGTAACCAGAAGGATTCTGATGGCTTTAATGGGGCATTGGGGAAGGGAACGTGCAGCCTGATACAGCTGGTCCCCTTTGCACGTAAGAATACCTGCCCGCTCCTGTATCAGCAGTTCACGTACACGGCTCAGCGCATGGCACGTTTAAAGTTGGACCCCTAGTGTCGCATCTCCGACACAACGTGGAGAGAGCGACAGAAGGGGAACGTCTAGGTTACGTATGTAAACTCCGTTCCCCGATGGAGGGAACGAGACATTGTGTCTTCCCCTCCATGTCGCTGAGCCGAGCCACCGTTGTGGCCGGACCATTTCCGGCTCCTCAGAAAAATCCTGAATGAACTCCCGTATTTGCCCCGCTTAAATACCCGTACGTCCAGGGGCAGGATATGCAAATACCGTCTGCCAACTTCTCATTGGCCTTTTTTCATAGAACAGAGGTATATATCGGCGCTCAAGAGAGACCCCTAGCGTCGCTTCACCGACACAACGTCTCGTTCCCTCTGTTGGGGAACGGAGGTTACATACGCAACCTAAACGATTTCAGTCTTTAACATTTGTTGGAAATCAGGCTTTTGCAAAAGGGACACATTAAATATGATCTGAAACTAAAATGTTTCCAATTGAGCAGTCTACAACAGATGAAATGAGGGATTTGGATATAAAATAAAATCTATTCTATAATAAATCTTATGGACTGATGAAAACAGGTATAGTCCCTACAAGATGGGTTCAAAAGTCTCCAGATATCTGAAAGACCAAGATTTTTGACACATCCTGTGAAGTGTCAGTGTTGCTCTAAGGGGCTTACACACTTTTGCTTCACTATGATCAAGGACTGTGTCCATCAAAAGATTAAACTCACCTCCCAATATTATATCAAGAGGGGTGCCAGGGGATTGCAACATCCCTTCAAGATCTATAAAAAAGATCATCAGCATTAGGTGCGTAAATATTAGCCAAAATCAACCATTGCCTCTGAATTTCAGCTAAAACAATAATTACTCTCCCTAATTTATCTTTATTCTGTTTGAGATATTTTAATTTTAGTGATAAAATTATAAATATAATGATCCCCCTGATCTTACTTGGGCCAACACTAAAGAAGACATGTCCACCCCATATCTCCACAAATTTTTCAGCTTCCTGTGGAGAAAGATGTGTTTCTTGAAGAAACACTATCATATTTCTTAAATTTAATAAATAACCTTTTTATGGGGTGCCCCAACCCATTCCATGTGGAGAAAAATATTATATATATTATAATATTTATAATATATCACATCAACATTTCACATTTTGATATAATAGAAAAATAAATCCCTCTAAACTCTAAAGGTCCATGTACATCTACAAGAGCCCCAGCGACAACTTTGCTGTCAGATTGCTCAATTTTGCTTCACAAATTTCCAAGCTTATATAAAGCTGTTCAGTTTCCTCAGACAGACAAATTAATGTTTAGTGAGCCGGCTGTTTATTAGTTCAGCAGATTATGTAATCATTCCAATGTTCCATAAAAACACTCCACAAAACAAACTCCAGCCAGCAGAAGGCATAAGCACGATGAACAAACATATTCAACAACAACTGTCTCGAAGGAGTGTTATTCCACAAACTCGAGCCGCAAGGTGGAACCAACACAAAAAGAAATAAAACAGGCA
Source organism: Xyrauchen texanus (assembly GCF_025860055.1). NCBI lineage: Eukaryota > Metazoa > Chordata > Actinopteri > Cypriniformes > Catostomidae > Xyrauchen > Xyrauchen texanus. Next base: position 3,091,483 of record NC_068300.1, read on the forward strand.
TCCTGGTTCCTTGGATGGTCAAGTCAATTCACTTGGAGGCCGCATAAAAGTATATACCATGACTTACTCAGTATGTCAACTTTATAAAAGACATCCTTTGTGTGAGCATGTAGATATTTTACAGTCATCCATATTGTCCACTCCCAAACTGGCCGGGAACTTCAGTGTAAAATAGGATCCTTCATCAATGCAAAAGTTTCTAAAAGGAAAAGTGCCACTCACAAAACAAACTCCCGCCGCAAGACGGAGTCAACGCAAAAAGAAACAAAAATGGTGCACAGCTTCCTCCTACAATAGAGTCAATGTAAAGCGAGTCGATCCACTTGCATGAGAAACACCCAAAGGTTTACTCACCCATTGTTTGTATAAAAGACAGCGCCTGTTTCGGACATGTAAATACCTCACTTCTATTCTCAGCTTGGCCAGAAATATCAGTGCAAAAGCAATCTTACGTTGATGTAAGAGTTTTTTGCATTCCCTGAACCGCTCGTGTTTCTCTTGTCAAACTCGCAAAGTCTGGGAACAAGAAAATATTACGATTCTTCCAAGAAAGCTTTCCTTTGTTCCTAACCTGGTGCCGCATGAGATCTTAATCGGATGATCTCAGAAAATTTGGCCAGGAATGATCGGGGCCTGTCTCACCCAGCAGATCTCTGAGCCGGAAATCTTTGAGCTCGCTCAAATTCTAACATGTAGCCTGTTATGTCGAGCAGACTCGGGAAAAGCTCATCTAGGAATTTCCCCATATCTCTGCCATCCTCATGTTCAGGAATTCCAACAATTCAGACGTTATTCCTGCAATTCTGATTCTCAAGATCTTTCAAGAACATGTCCCAAATCAATTTTGATCGTGGGCGTATTAGCAGTTAATTCCCTCTCTGATGCCTCCAGATAATCGATTCATTTCTCAACATCTGTCACTCTTGTAACGAACTTTCCATCACCGTAATAGATCAATGTATTACAGCGAGATCCTCCAAGTCAGCAAGAACCTTCTTCAGCATCACCGACATGTTGGACAGTTGACACTGGATCCTCTCCCGCCACATCAGCCAAACCAAGTCCCCGGTGTGTAGGCCTGTCGGGGCTTTCATCCTGCACACGTAAGTGTCTTTTAATGTCTCCCGAGCCTGATGATTTTCACTTCTTTGCCATGTTTTACCTCAAAGGTCAAATGTGTAACTGGGTGTACCAAATTTCACCAGATTATAACAAGAATAAATTAAAATTTAGCAAAGTGCACAGAGCTTGTCTTTACACATCTGCTTCTTGCATGATGTCACGCGACCCTCCTGAAATATACTTTATTAAAAATCCTAATAATATGCAGAAATGTGCAAAATAATACTTTCAAGGTAACACTGTAAACAATTTAATACGTACATTGCTGCGCTATAAAATTATAAACAACTTGAAATGTTTAGACATTTAATGGGGACTACCATGTAGAAACTTTACATTTAGTGTCTTTTTAACAGACTATCTGCAAAAAGGACAAAGGAAAGTGATAACTTGAGCAATTATGTGGCTGGGGTAAAAGAAATGAGAAAACGGTGGCACACACACACTTAGGGAACCTCAAAACAACAGCAATGTTTTTCAGTTATCTGAAGTCATGAATGTCAGTAAACATGTTACAGGAATTTTCCCTGGAAAACATTAGTAAAAACATGAGTAATGTTCAATTCATAAAAGCATGAAAAGCAATATAAACTTCAAAAACCCAACCAGAAAATAAATCCAAGCATTTTAGCAAGTAAAAAACTTCTTTGTATTGAACTCTTGGTTCAATACAAAGAATACGTACTGTATTTCAATCAGAGTCAAAAAACCAACACATCTGATTCAGTGGTGTATTCCTTCAGCCAGTGAAACCAATAATTGCTCCCGCACTCGAATCCTATTTGCTGGCACTTATTCCGTCTTTACAGGCATGAAATATCACCAAACCCTTCTTGCACATCAAACTAGAACTCATTGGCTTCGAAAGGGAGTAAAGTCAGTGAACATGAAGTCTAAGTCAGTGTATAGAAGTGAATGAGGACGATTAGGTCACTTAAAAGATTGGTTTGAAAAGACTGATTCTTTAACAAATGAAACATCACATACAGTGAGGGGAAAAAAGTATTTGATCCCCTGGTGATTTTGTACATTTGCCCACTGACAAAGAAATGATCAGTCAATCATTTTAATGGTAGGTTAAATTGAACAGTGAGAATAACAACAACAAAAATCCAGAAAAATGCATGTCAAAAATGTTATAAATTTGCATTTTCATTAGGGAAATAAGTATTCAACCCCGTCTCAATCAGAGATTTCTGGCTCCCAGGTGTGTTTTATACAGGTAACGAGCTGAGATTAGGAGCACACTCTTAAAGGGAGTGCTGCTAATCTCAGCATGTTACCTGTATAAAAGACATTTGTTCACAGAAGCAATCAATCAATCAGAATTCCAAACTCTCCACCTTGGCCAAGACAAAAGAGCTGTCGAAGGATGCCAGGGGACAAGATTGTTGATCTACACAAAGCTGGAATGGGCTACAAGACCATTGCCAAGCAGCTTGCTGAGAAGGAAAAAAAAAAGTTGGTGCGATTATTCAGAATAACAACAACAAAAATCCAGAAAAATGCATGTCAAAAATGTTATAAATTGAATTGCATTTTCATGAGGGAAAATAAGTATTCGACCCCGTCTCAATCAGAGATTTCTGGCTCCAAGCTGTCTTTTATACAGGAAACGAGCTGAGATTATTCACAAATGGAAGAAACACAAAAGAACAGTCAATCTCCCTCGGTCTGGGGCTCCATGCAAGATCTCACCACGTGGAGTTGCGATGATCATGAGAACGGTGAGGAATCAGCCCAGAACTACACGGGAGGATCTTGTCAACGATCTCAAGGCAGCTTGGACCATATTCACCAAGAAAACAATTGGTAACACACTACGCCGTGAAGGACTGAAATCCTGCAGCGCCCGCAAGGTCCCCCTGCTCAAGAAAGCACATGTACATGCCCGTCTGAAGTTTGCCAATGAACATCTGAATGATTCAGAGGAGAACTGGGTGAAAGTGTTGTGGTCAAATGAGACCAAAATTGAGCTCTTTGGAATCAACTCAACTTGTGCTTTGGGGGTGTTTTTCTGCTAAGGGGACAGGACAACTTCACATCAAAGGGACGATGGAAGGGGCCATGTACCGTCAAATCTTGGGTGAGAACCTCCTTCCCTCAGCCAGGGCACTGAAAATGGGTCGTGGATGGGTATTCCACAATGACAATGACCCAAAACACATGGCCAAGGCAACAAAGGAGTGGCTCAAGAAGAAGCACATTAAGGTCCTGGAGTGGCCTAGCCAGTCTCCAGACCTTAATCCCATAGAAAATCTGTAGAGGGAGCTGAAGGTTCGAGTTGCCAAACGTCAGCCTCGAAACCTTAATGACTTGGAGAAGATCCGCAAAGAGGAGTGGGACAAAATCCCTCCTGAGATGTGTGCAAACCTGGTGGCCAACTATAAGAAATGTCTGACCTCTGTGATTACCAACAAGGGTTTTGCAATTCAATTGATAACATTTTGGACATGCGTTTTCCTGGATTTGTTGTTATTCTGTCTCTCACTGTTCAAAGTAACCTACCATTAAAATTATAGACTGTTCATTTGTCTGTCAGTGGGCAAACGTACAATATCAGCAGGGGATTTTCAGAGGATGCTACTCAATTTGGAAAAATTCCATCTTTGGGTTCATCTTTCCAACTATTTACTTAATCTTGTTGGATCTGAAGATGCTTTTTGCTCAGTGTGTCTACTTGGGCAATTATATTTACATGTCTACGTAGATTACTTGCTGCCCTGAAACTTTTCAAATGAAGAGCAGTTTTAGTTGTTTATCTCCAGTATGAATTCTCTCGTGTTTTTTCAGGTTTTCTGACTGAGTGAAACTCTTTCCACAGTGAGAGCACTTGTAAGGTTTTTCTCCAGTATGAATTCTCTCGTGTTTTTTCAGGTCTTGTGACTGAGTGAAACTCTTTCCACAGTGTGAGCACTTGTAAGGTTTTTCTCCAGTATGAAATCTCTCGTGTGATTTCAGGTGATGTTTCAGAGTGAAACTCTTTCCACAGTGTGAGCACTTGTAAGGTTTTTCTCCAGTATGAATTCTCTCGTGTGTTTTCAGGTTTTCTGACTGAGTGAAACTCTTTCCACAGTGTGAGCACTTGTAAAGTTTTTTTCCAGTATGAATTCTCTCGTGTGTTTTCAGGTTCCGTGACTGAGTGAAACTCTTTCCACAGTGTGAGCACTTGTAAGGATTTTCTCCAGTATGAATTCTCTCATGTGTTTTCAGGTATTCTGACTGAGTGAAACTCTTTTCACAGTGAGAGCACTTGTAAGGTTTTTCTCCAGTATGAATTCTCTCATGTGTTTTCAGGCTTTGTGATTGAGTGAAACTCTTTCCACAGTGTGAGCACTTGTAAGGTTTTTCTCCAGTATGAAATCTCTCGTGTGATTTCAGGTGATGTTTCAGAGTGAAACTCTTTCCACAGTGTGAGCACTTGTAAGGTTTTTCTCCAGTATGAAATCTTTTGTGTGTTTTCAAGCTTTGTGAATGAGTGAAACTCTTTTCACAGTGTGAGCACTTGTAAAGTTTTTTTCCAGTATGGATTCTCTCATGTGTTTTCAGGTTCCGTGACTGAGTGAAACCCTTTCCACAGTGTGAGCACTTGTAAGGTTTTCCTCCAGTATGGATTCTCTCGTGTGTTTTCAGGTTTTGTGAATGAGTGAAACTCTTTTCACAGTGTGAGCACTTGTAAGGTTTTCCTCCAGTATGAATTCTCTCGTGTGTTTTCAGGTTTTGTGACTGAGTGAAACTCTTTCCACAGTGTGAGCACTTGTATGGTTTTTCTCCAGTATGAATTCTTTCATGCGTTTTCAGGTTCCGTGACTGAGTGAAACTCTTTCCACAGTGTGAGCACTTGTATGGTTTTTCTCCAGTATGAATTCTCTCGTGTGTTTTCAGGTTTTGTGATTGAGTGAAACTCTTTCCACAGTGTGAGCACTTGTATGGTTTTTCTCCAGTATGAATTCTTTGGTGCTGTTTCATGCTGCCGGCTGTAGTAAAGATCTTCCCACATTCAAAGCACATATGAGCCCCCACACCAGTATGTATTTTCTGGTGCTTTTTCAAAGAGGATAGGCGTGCAAAACGGTTTCCACAAAAAGAACACTTGTAAGGCTTCTCATCTGTGTGAGTTTTCAGATGTTTTCTTAAGCTTGAATTCAAAAGAAATGTTTTACCACACTTGTCACATTTAAATGGTCTCACTCCAGAATGACAGCGGAGATGACCTTTGAGACAAACTGTATATGCAAAACATTTCCCACACTGATGGCACGTGTAAGGTTTCTCTCCAATATGAATTTTCATGTGTTTATTAAACCAGATCTTATTTGTGAAACTCTTTCCACACTGTGAGCAGGTGAAAGTATTTTTGGCTGTTTTTCTTTTACGCTTTTCTGGTGATAAAGTCTTCTTAGTCTTTGAGCAACTCAAAGATTTTTCTCCAGATATAAAATCATGATGTTTCTGACACTGATGTTGGTCCTCCACTTTATTCAGTTCTTGACGGTTCTCTTTCGCTTCCATCAGATCTACAATAAACACAGTGAATAGACAAAAATCAATTAAAGAGGGAGAAATATAACAACAAATTGAACATTAATTAAATGTCAGAACACAACAAATGTCCAGTATTAATTAGTGTTTGCAGTGCAAGAGGTTTTTCTATATTCCATTTATTCTGCCTAATAACTGCATTTAATGATTATAGTCATCAAGGTTTGAAATTAACACCTGTCCACCCTAGAATCAGCAGTAGTGTGTATTTATTTCACTCTTACTAGCCACTTTGAAATGGGTACTTCTAAACACTTGAGCCCTGTGTTCTGATGTCGCATTGCGCTGCTTAAAATGAATAAATTAAATAAATAATTTTAAACCCCCCCTACAACATCATAGCACAATAGATTGTGAACTTGATGGGCCCCAGATTCCCTAGTAATGATGAAAGCCTATAAATGTGCCTGCTGTGAAATATACTGTACAATGTGAATAGATCTTTAGGGCAGTGAGCCTTTTTTTAGACAACGTTTTTAGATCTTAGGCCACTTGACTTGGATTACGTGCACTTTACATTAAAGTTGTTCCTATATACAGTGATAACCATTTATGATGCCTACTTAAGAAGCCATAACATACACTTGCATACTTCTTCTCAACATTGTTATAATTAATGTTTTGCTAGTTTGGGTTTGTATTGTGTTAATTTGTACTTTTGTGTAAAACGTAATACATAGCTCTCTAATAATTTTAGTGGGGGGAGGGGGGATACTGGAGGGTCAATTACAAAGCTTTTTAAAATACACATAATCATTAGACTTGTCACAGGATCGTCATTTTCACACAGGTCCGGTGTTCACGTTCAAACCGACTAACACCAGTTTAACGCTGGTTGGATGCTAGGTGGTACTTTGGGGTCATTTTCATTAAGCAATAGCCTACACAATAACACAAGGCAGCTTGATTTTATACTGGCCAAATGTATGAGATCATCCGATAAATATCGTGCTGCACCAGGCGAGGAGCAATGGAACATTTCTTGGAAGAATCATAATATTTTCTTGTTCCCGGACTTTGCGAGTTCGACAAGAGAGAAACGATCGGTTCAGGGAATGCAAGAAACAAGCTGTGAATAGAGGCGAAGGGCGGTCGCAAAGTATTTACATACTTTGCGTCTTTTATACAAACAATGGGTGAATAAACCATTGGGTGTTTCTTATGTAAGTGGATCGATTCACTTTACAGTTACTCTATTGTAGGAGGAAGCTGGGTGCCATTTTTGTTTCTTTTTGCATTGACTCCTCTTAACGACTGGAGTTTGTTTTGTGAGTGGCCTTTTCCTTTGCATTGACGGAGAATCACTTTTAGTGATTTATTGAGAACTGACACTACGGATGGCCACAAATATCTACAAGCTCACATGTATTTTCTAAAGCCGACGTACCAAGTCATGGTACATACTTTTATGTGGCCTCCGAGTGAATTGGCTTGACCATCGGGATGCCTGATTTGTTTCTTTTTGTGTTGGTTCCGCCTAGCCGCTGGAGCTTGTTCTGTGGAATAAAACTGCGTCGGGTCATTTGTGAATGATACTGTTTGTTTATTGTGCTTATGCCTTCTGCTGGCTGGGGTTTGTTGTGTGGAGTATTTTTATGGGATTTGGAATTATTACGTCATCTGCTGAACTCATAACAGCTGGCTCACTGAACATTTGTCTGTCTGAGGAAACTAAACAGATTTATATTGGCTGGAATTTGTTTTTTGGAGGAGCACACCTTTGAGACATTTCTGTACGAATCTACACATTCTTTGTGTTCATTCTGCTTATTGTATTGTTTGGGGGGAAGTTCAGGGTTTGATTGTTTCACTAATGGGAAATGTAGTCTGTATAATCTTGTTTTTGACACAATAAATTTTTTCTATTATTATCAAAATGTAAAATGTTAATATGCGTGGGTTATCTATGGGGCACCACATATAAAAAAGGAAGGTTATTTATTTTCTTAAACATAAGAAATATGATATAGTGTTTCTTCAAGAAACACCTCTTTCTCCACAGGAAGCTGACACATTTGGGAAGATATGGGGTGGACATGTTTTCTATAGTGCTGGCTCAAGTAAGACCAGGGGAATCATTATATTGGTAAATAAACATCTACAATTCAAATGTCTCAAAGAGATTAAAGATAAATTAGGGAGAATAATTATTGTTTTAGAAAACAAGAGGTAAAGCAATGGTTACCTATAAAGAAAGACATGCAGCCATCATCGCTTTGCATCAAAATGGCCTCACATGCAAGTAAATTGCTGCGAAGAATATTGCACCTGAAAGAACCATTTACAGGATCAGCAAGAACTTCAAGGAGAGAGGTTCAACTGCAGTGAAGAAGGCTTCAGGACATCCCAGAGTGTTTAGCAAGCACCAGGACCATCTGCTCCTGAGGAGTCAGCTATGGAATCATGTCACCACCAGTGCAGAGCTTGCTCAATATTGGCAGCAGGTTGGTGTGAGTGCATCTGCACGCACAGTGAGGCGAAGACTTTTGGACAATGTACTGGTGTCAAGAAGGGTAGCAAAGAAGCCACTTCTCTCCAAGAAAAACATCAAGGACAGACTGAAATTCTGCAGGAAGTACAAGGATTGGACAGCTTAAGACTGGTGCAAAGTTATTTTCTCTGATGAAGCCCCCTTCCGACTGTATGGAACATCTGGAAAATCGATAGTCCGGAGAAGAAAAGGTGAATGCTACCATGAGTCCTGTGTCATGCCAAAAGTGAAGCATCCGGAGACCATCCATGTGTGGGGTTTCTTTTCATCCAAGGGAGTGGGCTCTCTCACAATTCTGCCGAAAAACACTGCCATGAATAAAGAATGGTATCAAAATGTCCTGCAAGAGCACCTACTCCCAACGATCCAGGAGCAATTTGGTGATGATCTGTGAATTTTCCAGCATGATGGAGACCATGTAACAAGGCAAGAGTAATAATGAAGTGGCTTGGAGATCATTACATTGAAATTTTTGATCCGTGGCCAGGCAACTCCCCGGATCTTAATCCCATAGAGAACCTGTGGTCAATTCTCAAAAGGCGAGAGGACAAGCAGAAGCCCACAAATTGTGATCAACTCCAAGCACTAATAAGGCAAGAATGGATCGCCATCAGTCAGGATTTGGCCCAGAAGCTGATATCCATCATGCCAGAGTGAATTGCAGAGGTTATGAAGAACAAGGGTCAACACTGTAAATATCGACTCTTTGCATAAATTGAGAGTTATTGCCAATAAAATCCCTTAAAATTTATGAAACGCTTATCATTGTTTTCCAGTATACCATAGAAACATGTGAAAAAAATAATCTACAAATACTGAAGCAGCAAACTTTGCTAAACACATAATGTATGTCACTGCCAATACTTTTGGGCATAGCTGTACACACAGATGAAACAGTAGAAAAGAAGAAAAACCTGAAACACGTGGAATAAGCAATGTGAAGCAGGCTACAAACACTTGTGCAGCGTGCCATCAGCAACAGGAAGTTGACACTCCCCGAGTGTAAAGGACCATTCCAGAGTTCTGTTCTCACTTCCAGCATTTTCCAGCACATACACAGGTTTGTGTGTATAGCAGTACTTCTTGTGTCATTCAGAATCCAAGAGTTCAAACAGTTAGACACCATGTACATTATATTCGGTACCTGCAATTAAACATCTTCTGTCAATGTGCATACTCTGATGCATGTGTGGTGTGATACGTTGGTAAAGAGCTTCTGGCTTTCAATGCTTTATTTAGGTTCATTTATCATGGGTCACAAACTCTTTATTAGGCAACTAATCTATTTTAAGGCTATTCTATTTGTTAGGCAATTGTATTGATATTGGAAGTTTCATTCATCATGTTTCCACCAATATAAAATTTCACACCAGTGTTTTCCCTTGTACAAAGTAAAACTGGTAACAGTGGCAGCCCTAATAATCATCCTTACTAAACTGCAGTAACACTAACTGGTAACTAGAATAGATTAATATTAAATCAATTAGAGTGAATATACTGTATAAGAAATCATTTTTATACTTTATAAGTTGTAGTTAAATGTGCTTAGGCTTTTAGTTAATTTTTTAAACAAGAAATACTAAAATTTATTTAGAAATTAGGAGCAATCCATAGTCTCACCAATGGACAAGGCCGTCCACATGATGTAATAGAAAACATGACATATCGGACCAAGCGACCTTCTTCCACTATTTCAAGGTCCACTTCTGTGCAGCCCCATATACAGCAGGGTGTGATGCACTGATATTGTGACACATTCCTCCTGTAACCATCATTAAAAATTTTCTGTGACTTTTGTCAGTTCAGAACAGATGGGATAGCCTTCGTTGCCCTCGTGCATCGATGGTCCTTGGGCGCCCAACAGCCTTTCTCCGATTTGTGGTTTGTACCTCCTCAGACCACTGTCGGTAGGTACTCACCACTGCTGACCAGGAGCACCCCACAAGTTGTTTCACAGATGCTCTGACCCAATCGTCTGACCATAACAATTTGGCCCTTGTCAAAGTCACTCGCGTCTTTACTCCTGCCTATTTCTCCTCCATTCAACATGTTGACAACGAGAACTGATTGTTCGCTTACCATTTAATCTACCCAAACCTTGACATGTGGCCTTGTTAGGAGATAAATAACGGTATTTATTTAAACTGAGTGGTCATAATGTTTTGGCTTATCGTTGTACATATCTGATAACATATCAGTAAATGTAGTTTAGGGTTTCATGATCCTTTAAATACAGGTTGTGTTCTTCAATATGGTGGGTCGCCACTTGATATCAATTGAAATATCTGTCCAGTTGAGAACCTCTGGCTTAGAAATCAAACTAACAAAGTATAACGATAGAAGAATAATAGCGTACTTTATTCATTATTTGCAGCTTTCTTTCTCTTAAGATGAGGCAAGCACAAATCATCACTTTTTCTTTTCTTTGTTCCCCGCTGCTACACTGTAGATCCAAATACGTGCAGCGCCGCAGGTAAAAAGAAGTGCAAAAAACGTCTAGGTTACGTATGTAACCTCTGTTCCCCGATGGAGGGAACGAGACGTTGTTTCGGAGAAGCGACACTAGGGGTCTCTCTTGAGTGCCGAAATATGCCTCTGACTTATGAAAAAAGGCCAATAAGAACTTGACAGTATTTGACAGACAGTATTTGCATACCCCGCACCCGGACATATGGGTATTTAGGCAGGACGAATACAGGAGTTCATTCAGGATTTTTCTGAGGAGCCGGAAATGGTCCGGCCACAACAGTGGCTCGGTTCAGCGTCATGGCAGGGAGGACACAACGTCTCGTTCCCTCCATCGGGGATACATACGTAACCTAGACGTTACCCTTCTGTCACTCTCTCCACGTTGTGTCGGAGAAGCGACACTAGGGGTCCCACTTTAATCATGCCATGCGCTAAGCCGTGTACGTGAACTGCTGATACAGAAGCGGGCAGGTGTTCTTCTGTGCAAACGTGACCAACTGTATCCGGCTGCACGTACCCTTCCCCAATGCCCCATTAAGACATCAGGATCCTTCTGGTTACACTAGAGAGGAGAACAAGGTGATGCTTGCCAACCTGGAAATGGGCCAAGCCTGGCTGGGCCTCTTTTCTCTCTATGTTTCTTGCATAGAGCAATCACCGCCAGGGCCCTTACATGCATTAAGGGAAGAAGGTCTTACCCAGTTTCCTATTCTTTCAGGAGGCGAAGACCCTGCGGAGAACACACCTACCCTGCAGGGGAGGTAAAGGTGGCGAACACATCACATGGCCGTCTTAGGGCCTATGTGGGAAGTTTGGCACGGTGGTAGATCCAGCCTCGTAGAGGGGGGAGTTGCTACAGCACGGCGACTGAGGCAGCTGGGACTGCCTAAGGGAGACACGGGAGTCTGCTCGCCTGTGGAGCACCTATTCCAGTACAGGGTACAGGGTAAGTACCCATAGTGGACGGGGTCGGCGAGTTCCTCCGCTGAACTGCGGACCCAGAGGGCTGGGGAGGAATCAACCAGGGATCCAAGAAGTGGGACGCCCTGGGAAACAAGGCGCACTATTTTACCTCGGCTGAGGGAAAGGGCGCTAGTCACAAGTGATTCACCCAGTCAGTTCGTCAGTGTGTTACTGAGTTCTACGGGCTCGGGCCTGAGAAAACATGAGACGATACAGACTCAACCCGGAGATTGTAAAATCTTGTGAAGGTATTGGGTGTTGCCCACCCTGCTGCTCTACAAATGTCTGCTAGGGAGGTGCCCCTGGCCAGTGCCCACGAGGACGCAACACTTCTAGGTGAGTGTGCTCGGACCCGCAGGGGGGGGGGGTGGTACAGCCTGGGTGTGATAAGCCAAAGTAATGGCATCGACAACCCAGTGGGCGAGCCTCTGTTTGGAGACAGCATTCCCTTTCTGCTGTCCCCCAAAGCAGACAAATAGCTGCTCAGAACGTCTAGAGCTCTGCGTGCGGTCCAAATAGGTACGCAAAGCACGTACCGGACACAGCAACGAAATGGCTGGGTCTGCCTCCTCCTGAGACAGCGCTTGCAGGTTCACTACCTGATCTCTGAAGGGTGTGGTAGGAACCTTGGGCACGTAGTCCGATCACGGTCTTAGGATCACGTACGTGTCTGCCGGACCGAACTCCAGGCAAGTGTCGCTGACAGAGAACGCTTGCAGGTCCCTGACCCTCTTGATGGAAGCGAGCGCGATCAGCAGGGCAGTCTTGAGAGAGAGGGCCCTAAGTCCAGCTGAGTCTAGCGGCTCGAAGGGGGGTCTCTGGAGGCCCGTGAGGACCACTGAGAGATCCCAGGAGGGAACTAGGCCTGGCCGGGAGGGATTTAACCTCCGGGCGCCTCTCGGGAACCTGATGATTAAGTCGTGCTTACCCAGAAACTTACCATCTAGAGTATTGTGGTGAGCCGCGATGGAGGCGACATACACTTTGAGGGTGGAAGGGGACAGCCTCCCATCCAACCTTTCCTGTAGGAACAGAAGCACTGACCTAACGGCGCATCTCTGCGGGTCTTCAGCTCGGGAAGAACACCAATTTGCGAACAGGCGCGAACAGGGCGTAAAGGTGCCTGGTAGAAGGAGCTCTGGCTTGGTTGATTGTGTCCACAACGGTCGCTGGTAGACCGGCTAGCTCTTCCGCATCCCGTCCAAGGGCCAGACGTGGAGGTTCCAGAGGTCTGGGTGTGGGTTCCAGAGCGTGCCCCGTCCCTGAGAGAGGAGGTCCTTCCTCAGGGGAATTCGCCAGGGAGGAGCTGTCACGAGAAGCGTGAGGTTCGAAAACCAAGCCCGAGTGGGCCAGTAGGGGTCCACTAAGGTGACTTGCTCCTCGCCCTCCCTGACCTTGCACAGCACCTGTGCAAGAAGGCTCACTGGGGGAATGCGTACTTGTGCAGCCCCGTGGGCCAGCTGTGTGCCAGATTGTCTGCCCCGAGGGGAGCCTGAGCGGGCAATGGGAGGTTTCTTGGGAGGCAAACAGGTCTACCTGGGCCTTGCCGAATCGTTCCCAAATCAGCTGAGGTATACATGGAAACTTGGTGTGTGTGTAACTCGCAGCAGACTGCATACACGACCATCGGCTCTGAAGAAATTTTCTGAATGAACTCCCGTATTCGCCCAGCCTAAAAACCCGTATGTCCGGGGGCGGGGTATGCAAATACTTTCTGCCAACTTCTAATTGGCCTTTTTTCATAAGTCAGAGGCATATTTCGGCACTCAAGATAGACCCCTATTGTCGCTTCTCCGACACAATGTGGAGAGAGCGACAGAAGGGGAACACTGTAGTACATGCACCTTTTTAAACTGAGCACTTAAACAAAAATAAAAACAACAGGGATCTGTTTTGAATATAAACGACTTGTAAAATTAGTTGATTGATATAAATTATTAAAGGAAGAAACATACCTGAAGAAAAATAATCATCTTCTTCTCCCTGTTGTTCCTCTACTGTGTTCTCTTCTTTTATCTCCTCTTGCTTCACTTCGATCTTCACCGGTGTCATCAGCATCTGCTGTTCTCCAGCGTTACAGACAGAAGTCAGAATTTCTGTGGAGATTTGATCATCATCTTCATTACTCTGTTGTTCCTCTACTTTGATTTCACCTCTGATCTTCATCAGGTTCTTGCAGTCCAGCAGCTTCACTGAACACATCTTCACTGGTATCTGCAGCATCTGCTGTTCTCCAGCATTACAGACAGAAGTCAGAGACTCTGTGGAGGTTTGATCATCATCTTCATTACTCTGTTGTTCCTCTACTTTTATCTCCTCATGTTTCACTTCGATCGTCACTGGTGTCTGCAGCATCTGCTGTTCTCCAGCATTACAGACAGAAGTCAGAGACTCTGTGGAGGTTTGATCATCACCATTATCTTCATTACTCTGTTGTTCCTCTACTTTTATCTCCTCCTGTTTCACTTCGATCTTCACTGGTGTCTGCAGCATCTGCTGTTCTCCAGCGTTACAGACAGAAGTCAGAGACTCTGTGTAGTTTTGATCACCCTGATTACCGTCAGTAGAACAGAGTAAAGTGAGCTGTGAGTCCTGTGTGTCTCTGGATCTCTGTTCAGAGAGTTCGTCCAGCAGTCGCTGTGGTGTGGACTGATCTCTGCCTCTCCACACTGAATCCTGACATTCTGTGGAGGTCCCACCAGTCACACACACTGAAGATTGACAGGAAACCTTTTCCAGCTCCTGACAAACACAACACAATCACATCTGTACCGTTCATCAGATCACATCATTTAAAAGCTTACAATCTCAACTTTAAGGATGAAATGAATGTTTAACCTGTAACCTGTCGTCTCTCTCCATCAGTTTTGTCTTCAGTGACGTCACCTCTTTCTTCAGCTGAGAGATTTTTGTGCTGAAATCATCAATATCCAGCATGGACAGATCAGTTCCTACTGATTTACTGTAGATCACATCCACCTGCTCTCAAGATGAACATCTAAAACACAAAAACATCATCATTACAATGGACTGACATTCATCACTCAAAAACATTATTATAGGATTATAAACAGCTCTGTTAAATAACTCATATGATAGCCTATAAATATAAAGGTGTATGTGGAGTTTGGTTTCATTCTCCTGACATCAGGAATATTATAAATTATAACAGGCTTTATTTAACATATAACATCTTTGAACTACCCGATTTAATTTAATACCCGATCCTTCTAAAAGCTTCAGTATCAGATCAGTGCATCCCTACCTTTAAGCAGCTAGGAACATTTCAGAAAATTATGTCAAGCCTTTAGACAATTAGCTTCTAATAGGAGTTGACTGAATTGGAGGTGTACCTGTGTATTTACTTTAAGGCCTACCTTCAAAGTCAGCGCCTCTTTGCTTGACATCATGGGAAAATCAAAAGAAATCAGCCAAGAGCGGTTCATCCTTGGGAGCAATTTCCAAACATATAATAGGTACCACGTTCATCTGTATAAACAATACTATGCAAACACAATGGGACCACGCTCTGTTTGGAGGAAAAAGGGTGAGACTTGCAAGCCGAAGAACAACATCCCAACCATGAAGCATTGGGGTGGCAGCATCATGTTGTGGGGTGTTTGCTGAAGGAGGGACTGGTGCACTTCACAAAATAGATGGCATCATGAGGAAGGAAAATTATGTGGATATATTGAAGCAATATCTCAAGACATCAGCCAGGAAGTTAAAGCTCGGTAAAATAGACAATGATCCCAAATATACCTCCAAAAAGCGTATGTGAGCAAGGAAGCCTACAAACCCGACTCAGTTACACCAGTTCTGTCTGGAAAATATCTGACCCAAGTTAAACAATTTACAATTACATTTATGCATTTGGCAGATGCTTTTATCCAAAGCGACTTACAGTGCACTTATTATAGGGGCAATCCCCCCAGAGCAACCTGGAGTTATGTGTCTTGCTCAAGGACACAATGGTGGTGGACGTGGGGATCGAACCAGCGACCTTCTGATTTACAGTTATGTGCTTTAGCCCACTACCCACACCACCACTCCTGAAATAAATAATTTAAAGGCAATGCTAGCAAATACTAACAAAGTGTATGTAAACTTCTGACCCACTGGGAATGTGATGAAAGAAATAAAAGCTGAAATAAATAATTCTCTCTACTATTATTCAGACATTAACATTCTTAAAATAAACAAATGATCCTAACTGACCTAAGACAGGGAATGTTTTCTATGATTAAATGTCAGGATTTGTGACATTTAAATTTGTGAGTTTAAATGTATTTGGCTAAGGTGTATGTAAACGTTTAACTTCAACTGAACATGTTTGAAAGACTATTTATTATACGTGAAGCATTACTCGCACTGTTATGGATTGGTCTTAATGACATACCTGCATGGATCCGATACTGCAAACATATCCACGTCATGACACTTCCAGGAGTGCCAACACAAATATCTCGTATCATGCACCGGTTATCGATAAGTGCATGGAGAACAAATAAAAGGCCACTCTTTGCAATTAATTTAATTGCTGCAACTATCCGTACATTTATTAAAGTTGCCTTTCCTAACCATTCAAAATAATAGACGGCAGTCATTGAATTAGCTTACAATACAAAAAAACGTTAGTTACAGATGTAACTGTGGTTCTGTGAATTCCGGATGACCGCCAGAAGAAGTATTAAACACTACTGGATGACCCATACCAACATAATCATGAGGAATGCCACTGACCTGTTGAAAAATTAAGGCCACTCCTGAAGAACTGCAGAACTCACGGCATGATGAGCAGCAACGCTGACCTTATAAAACCTGGCAAACGTGCATGGGGAAGCCCAGGTAGCGGCAGTGCAGATGTCCGCCAACGAAACTCCTCTAAAAACAGCCCATGAAGATGAGATGGCCCTAGTGGAATGGCAAGTTAGCCCCCGGGGCAATGGTTGCCTTGCTGCCTTGTAAGCCAGTATAATAGTTTCCACTATCCAGTTTGATAACCTCTGCTTCGACACTGGAGCACCGTTCTTCACACCACCATAGCAGACAAATAACTGGTCTGACTGTCTAAATTGAGCAGTGGTGTCCACATAACACTTCAAGGCACAAACAGGACACAAAAGTTGAGCACTTGAATCAGACCCTGAAGAAGTCTGAAAAGAGGCCAGTTCAATGTGCTGGTTAATGAACTGAGGAAGGACTTTTGGAAGAAAAGAAGGATTGGGTCGTAGGACCACGCCGGAGTCATCCGGCAACCAACGCAAGCACAATTCGCTAACAGACAGTGCGTGCAACTCACTGACTCGTTTCGCAGAAGCA
This sequence comes from Xyrauchen texanus, assembly GCF_025860055.1. NCBI lineage: Eukaryota > Metazoa > Chordata > Actinopteri > Cypriniformes > Catostomidae > Xyrauchen > Xyrauchen texanus. The sequence goes on from NC_068300.1 coordinate 3,108,392, forward strand.
ATAGTCAACAAAAAGGCAGTCTTCAAGGTTAAACATTTCACGTCAATGCTTTGCAAGGGCTCAAACTGGGATGAGCAAAGGAATGCAAGCACGAGTGGCAAATCCCACACGGGAAAGTGAGGATTCCGAGCAGGCTGAAGACGGCGTGCACCCTTCAAAAAACTGCAGACAAGACTGTGAGATCCAAGAGAAGATCCACCAATTGGAACATGATATGCAGAAATAGCAGCGACATACACTTTCAACGTGGAGGCCGCTTTGCCCTCCTCCAGTAAATGTTGAAGAACACTTAAGATGCTCAGAATGTCACGTTGCAGGATCGAGCCCTTGCTTCTCACACCATGCAGAAAAAAGCCTCCAACGGCCAGCATAGGTCTGGAAAAAGCCCTAGCATTGGAGATTGTGTGAATAACCGCAGGATTACAATCTTCCAGAGAAGGATTTAAGCCAATGGCCAGACCCAAAGCTGCAGGCGAGCTGGATCTGGATGACAGACGCTGGCCTCCAGTTGGGAGAGGAGGTCCTTCCTGGGGTGAAGCTTCCATGGATTGCCTGACAGAAGTCTTAGCAACAAAGGAAACCATGGTCTGGCTGGCCATCGTGGTGCCACGAATAGTACTCTGTGCTTGCACAGGGAGATCCTGTGTAAAGCCTCCCATAACAGAGGGATAGGTGGGAACGCATATAGTAGGCAGTTTGGCCATTCGTGAGACAGTGCATCCTGGCCCAAGGGGCTGGACACTTCTGTCCTTGCGAACCATAGATGACAGTTAGTGGTCATCTCCGAAGCAAAAAGATCCACCTCTGCTCTTCCAAATCGAAGCCAGATCTCCTGAACAACATCTGGATGAAGTCTCCATTCTCCTGGATGTACCCGATCCCTGGAAAGAGCATCCGCTGTCTGGTTGCATGCTCCTGAAATATGAGTTGCCCTCAGTGAAGCGAGTCACGGCTGGCACCATATCAGGATCTCGTGCGTAAGCTGTAGAGACCTGCGGGATTTCGTGGAACACTGTTGAGGTATAGTCGGACCGAACGAGAACATGGCGGCCTGCCAGGACTGGCATTAAATACTTTAAAGCCATAAACACTGCTCGTAGTTCCAGAAGGTTGATATGTTCTGTGGTCTGGGTTGGTGTCCAGCGCCAACAAATACCCCTCTGGTTCCATGTTGCCCCCCACCCTGTGAGGGAAGCATCGGTCGTGACCAACTCCCGTCGAGAGTGAACAACACCCAGGGGCACTCCTGTCTTCAACAACTCCACCTGCCTCCACCACCTCAACGCTCGTAAGCAACGGTGAGAAATTACAATCAGTCGATGGCGATGTTTGGTGAGATCTAGTTGCAAACTGTTGTTCCACAACTGAAGTGGTCTGAGGTGGAGTAAACCTAGGGGAATCACCACTGTAGCAGCAGTTAACATCCCTATTAGTCCTAGGACTACCTGGTACTGTAAAGAGACACCCGGGCGAAAGCGAGCCAAGAGTTGTAGAATGTTCGTCACACGTTCTTGAGACAGGGAGGCAGCCATTAGGCAGGAATTCAGGGTTATTCCTATGAACGTAGTGGTCTGTGTTGGATTCAGACAGCTCTTTTTCTCGTTCACAGAAAACCCCAACTTCTGCACATGTCTCAAAAGCAGTCTGGAGTCTTGCACAGTCTGCTGTTTTGTGGGGGCACAAAGAAGCCAGTCGTCCAGATAAGGCATAATGTACATACCTCTCATCTAGAGAGGAGACAGAGCTAGGGAAAGACCGAAAGGTAGAACCTTGAACTGGTAGGCTTGATTCAGGAAACTGAAACGCAAGTATGAAACTGAAAGTATATGAAACTGTGAAATTGAGGGATCAACATTTGCTGGTTCTAGTGTACTGGTAGCAGCTAGTAGTAACTGACAGATTGTGTTTTCTGCACGAGTTATGTAAGCAACAGACTCGTATGCCTTTTTCAATAATGAATCTGTGCGACCACATTGCGCACTGGGACACCGCACATTCCCTCGTAGAGCCTGGTCAGGAGACACCACCAAAGCTGGAACAGGCTGCTCTATTTCTGGAGCACGACTCACCCCGATGGAATCTGCTTCAGCCATAGATGCTAACGTCTGAGCAATCTTTGAGCGCCGTTTAGGCAGACCAGAACCAGTGAGGGCATTTGAAAACTCGGCCACAAAATCTTTACATGGTGGCATGGCAAAAGAAGTCGCAGCTGTGGCCTGTCTGAAAAAGACATTGGTTTGGGCAGACTGGACAGGTGACTCGTCAAGTCCTAGATGAGCAAGAGCCATTCGAAGCACAGCCAAAGTATCATCAGAAGAGGGCTGGGCCTGTCCAGATGACTGAACAGACCCCCCACTCGACCCCTCCGTTGCTGGAAAACCAGCGAAAACATCCTGAGGTGATGGTTGCGCCGCAAAATTCACAGCATTCTCATGATCATTAAAAAATGAGTCAGAAGCAATAGTAGAAAGCACATCCAAGTCAGAATTATGTGAAAAACGAGGGGAATCAAGCGACTCTTCCCCAGTTCCACGATTCAGAACATTATCATCCTCCTGTGTCATCTTCACAGGTGTAGCAAATGTTACAGGCAGAAGTGAGTGCAGCAGGCATTTCAGCTCCGCCATCTCTGAAGAAAGTACAGAAACCGTCTTAGAGAGTGAATTTTCCTCCACACACAGATGTTCATCACTTCGCGATGTGGCCCTCCTCTTAGATGGGAGGGGAGCGCCGGCTGCCGCAAACGTCCTGCGTTTCTGAGTGCGAGAAGGGGCTACATTCAACTGCCCGAGTTTCACCGTTGAATTGGGGTCTAACTCAGCAAGACGGAGCCGCCGTTCCAACATAGGTAAAAGACTGCAGTGCAGACACGGGTCCGTGAGAGCCTCTCTCAGATGTTGAACACCCAAACACGAAGAGCAGATGTCATGACCGTCGTCCGGGAGGAGATTATTAGGGCACAGCTTACAAGTCAGTGGGAAACCAGTGGCAATCAAGCTGTGAGCCATAGTTACTTGCTAATAACACCTTCGGATAGAACCGCAAGGTTTAATTCAAGCAGAATACAGAAAATAATAATTATATAATTCCTGCGGGTGAACAGACAGGTAATGTCAAGAATATCTCACGAAAAAATTAAATGTCTAAAATGGCCGATGGATTGAACCAAGGGGCGCAGACTATCACATAAGTTCGAGGAAAAAAGTTCAGAACAACTGAATGAATGATGAAAATGTCAACGGGAGACCATTAACTTATAGCGTGGAAAACACCAGCCACCGGATAGCACCGAGAGGCACAGAGTGTTACCGACGAAAAGGAATGAAACTCACCAAAATGCGGCTAAAAACACTTAAAATCCATTGAAGTGGCGTAGATTCGCGCTGACACAGCTTGTGAGGATGATATCTCGCTGCTCTTGTAAGCTGCACTTGACAGCGCAATAAATCACTTAGTTAAAACAACCTATCTCAACCAGGCGAGAAAGCAAAAGAGGCAGAGTGCTGAGCGGCTGTGGTTTATAACCCCCAGGGCTCAGCATCCGTCACAATGTGACTTCGTTGGTATATTCTCTCGACCTATCTGGCTGGCGCTGCGATAATCCAGTACTGTTTAATACTGCCTCTGGCGGTCAGTAGGAATGAAACAGAACTATATTTTTGTAAACAAAGATGTTTTAAATTAAAAATAAATACACAATACTAGGAGAAAAACAGCAGTGTGCATTTTTGGAACACTAACAGCCCAATTCTATAAAAACTCTATAATTTAACACATTGGAACATTAAAATGACATTTTTAAATTATGTTCAAGTGTGAAATGCTCTTTTTCTATATAGTTTTATTATCTTCCGTCAGCTCCACTGATCATCAAGATTTGTGTTCAATTTACCATGATTTTACTACAGTATCCATATTTTAACAGTGATATTAAAAGTGACAACATAGTAATAATACAGGAAAATGAAAACTGGTTAATTTTGTGTTATTATGGTTTTACCATAAATAGCATAGTTTAACTGTGGTTACTGTAGTAGTTTAATCATGGTATTTGATTAAAAAAAAAAACACACTGATGCTAAAAAAAATGGCTTTAGTATAGTAGTTACCATGACAGTGTGATGTTTTTGGTCTGAAACATGGTTTTACTACAGTAATATTGTAGTAAACATGACTGAGGTGGGACATGTTTGTTTTAGTATTTATGGGACCAAAACCATGTTTTAAAAAAGATTATTCATGGTTAATCTTGTGATTACTTTGGTTTTATTACAAATCGTTAAATTACCGCAGTAATCATATTTAAACTACAGTTATTGTAGTAAAACCATAATAATCACTATATTATGAGTTTAAACCACAGTATTCGGTTTCCTGTAGTATTATAGTTTTACTACGGATATAATGGTTAAATATAGTTACAATAGTAAAATCATGGTAAATGTATTGCGAGGGAAAGTAAAACTATTTCACAAAACAAATTCCCACTGAAGGGGCTCCGAAGTTTTTTGTGTATTTCTCCGTCACAAACGATGATAATAATCTTCTATTACGATCATTAAAACCCCAGAGAGAGAAAATCAACATGCACAGATATACACAAACATAAACTCACAAATGAAGATAAACACATTCAAACACTTACGGATAAATTCTTCTTGTTGTGTTTAACGGCGCTTTTCCGTCTCCTACTGGACGACTTCTTCTTCTATGGATTTATTGGCGGGTTGCATACCAACTTTGAGGTTTATACCGCCACCATCTGGGCTGGAGTGTGACGTGATTTCAGTCGATATGTACGTTAAAAGATGTCTATATTCTATTCCTAAGACCACTATGCTTAATGAATTTTAAAACTGACCTTACAATTTCCCCGGATTCTTGTTTTGTGTTTAATATGTTATTGATTGTAAAGTCTTTGCATCCCATTTCCTGTAGCTCTCTTATTAACTCATTCCTTTCCTGTTCATACCTAGGACAAAATAACAACACATGCTCAGCTGTTTCCTTTACTTGGCATATTTCGCATAAGCCATGTTTCCCTATAATATGAAGTGTAGAATTAAGTTTTGTATGTCCCATCCTTAGTCTTGTTAAAATAACCTGATCGTCTCTATTTAAATTTTGTTTCAACATACTTTGTCTTACATTTTCATGTATATTATAAAAATGTCTTCCTGTTTTACATTCATTCCAATTTCTTTGCCTTTTCTGGTTGCAAGCTTCTTTAATGATACTTTTTCCTTCCATCCTACTTAACGCAACTGTAATAGTAGGGATGTTTAGTTTAAGTGACTCTTTAGCCATTTTATCAGATCTTTCATTTATCAGCATGTGCTGGTACCCAAACAAATTTTATTATTGTTCCAGCTTGCCTTAATCTATACAAAATGTTCAATATTTCTATATAGATATCATATCTAACTGTTTGATATGTTTGGCATCACTTCTTCCACCCAACTAAGAGCCATCTGAATTGCCACCAATTCTGCTGTATACACTGAATTCCCATCTGTTAATCTCCCATATTTTCCTATTTTAAATTCTGGAACATAAAATGCTGATCCAGTATGACCTATCTCTGGATTTCTTGATCCATCTGTGTATATTGGAAGAAATGCATAATAAACTGTTCTGATTGTTCTTAATATCAATTTGTCCTTGTGACACTTTTCACCACACACAACACAATAACAGCGCACTGGGTTAGTCTGTCATCTCTCCCCGACTGGAGGCTCTGTGTCTGCTTTTATGCCGCTCTCCTCGTGCTCACTGGAATTAGAGACAGGTGTTAGGCATAATTTAGCTCAGGTGTAAGCGCCCTTACTGCTTTCCTCTCCCGGACGGGCGCTTGACCACGCCCCCGCTGCCACATACCCCCACCGCCCGACTCAGGCTGGGGCACCATCCGGCCTGTCTACCACTCCCCCCCCATTTCTGGAGAGAAAGTCGGCGACAGCCATCTGCACCCCCGGTCTGTGGACCACCTTGAATTTAAAGGGCTGGAGAGCCAGGTACCAACGGGTGATCCGGGCGTTAGTATCTTTCATGCGGTGGAGCCACTGGAGTGGGGCGTGATCCGAGCAGAGGGTGAAGGCCCGCCCCAGCAGGTAATACCGGAGGGTGAGGACCGCCCACTTGATGGCCAAACACTCCTTCTCCACGGTGCTGTACTTGGTCTCCCTCAAAGAGAGCTTCCGGCTAATGTACAGCACTGGGCGCTCCTCCCCCTCCACCACCTGCGAGAATATGGCCCCCAGCCCTCTGTCTGAAGCGTCCGTCTGCAAAATAAAAGGGAGAGAGAAGTCAGGTGCATGAAGAAGCGGCCCCCCACAAAGTGCGGCTTTAATCTGCATAAACGCCTGTTGACACTGCTCCGGCCATTGAACCGGATCTGGAGCCCCCTTTTTAGTGAGGTCAGTCAGCGGGCTGGTGACGTCCGAATAATTAGGCACAAACCTTCTATAATAGCAAGCCAGCCCCAGGAACTGCCTCACCCCCTTTTTGGTCTTAGGTCTAGGGCAAGTCGCAATCGCCACGGTCTTATCAATTTGGGGACGCACCTGGCCATGACCCAAGTGGAACCCCAGATACCGTACCTCCACACGCCCAATCGCGCACTTCTTAGGGTTTGCTGTGAGCCCCGCCCGCCGCAGCGATCTCAGGACGGCCCTCAGATGTTGCATGTGCCGCTGCCAGTCATTGCTATAAATGATAATATCATCTAAATAGGCAGCGGCGTACGCGGTGTGAGGTCTGAGGATCCGATCCATGAGTCGTTGAAACGTGGCCGGAGCCCCAAACAAACTGAAAGGAAGTGTCACAAATTGGTGTAATCCAAACGGCGTCGTGAAGGCTGTTTTCTCACGGGACATTGGTGTCAAGGGGATCTGCCAATAACCCTTTGTTAAATCCAAGGTCGAATAAAATCGAGCACTACCTAACCGATCGAGCAGTTCATCAACACGGGGCATTGGGTACGCGTCACATTTAGACACCGCGTTGACTTTTCTGTAATCCACACAGAACCGAACAGACCCGTTGCTCTTCGGAACAAGAACAACCGGGCTGGACCAATCACTGTGGGATTCCTCTATTACGCCAATATCAAGCATCGCATCTAATTCCTCCCAAACTATTTTCTTTTTATGTTCGGGTAAACGATAGGGGCGGCTATGTACCACCACGCCCGGTTCGGTCTCGATGTGGTGCTGTATGGTGTTTGTACGGCCCGGTAGAGGGGAAAACACATCTGCAAATTCCATTTGTAAATCGGAAACCTCTGTGAGTTGACGCGGTGAGAGGTGGTCTCCACAAGTAACCGGGGTGTTGAGATTGCGAGCTTTGTTTACCTCCGGTCCGAGCTCCACCCTCTCCGGAACTACCGTGGCCAACGTCACAGAGGCCGCCTCTTCTCTCCACAATTTCAGGAGGTTGAGATGGTATATTTGCCGCGCGCCCCCTCTATCGGTACGTTTAACTTCATAATCGAGATCCCCCACTCGTCGTGTGACCTCAAAGGGTCCTTGCCACTTGGCGAGTAATTTAGAGCTCGATGTTGGGAGTAATACGAGTACCTTATCTCCCGGTGCAAATTCCTGTAGCCGAGCACCCCTGTCATACAGCCGGCGTTGGCGTTCTTGAGCCTGGAGCAAATTCTCCTGTGTTAGTCGCCCCAGTGTGTGGAGTTTTGCTCTAAGATCAAGAACGTACTGAATTAAATTTTGCTATTAGAAGGTCCCTCCTCCCAAGCTTCGTGGATGACGTCGAGGACCCCGCGTGGGCGTCGCCCGTACAGCAGCTCAAACGGGGAGAACCCTGTGGAGGCTTGTGGGACCTTTCGTACTGCAAACAACAGGGGGTCCAGCCACTTATCCCAATTTCTAGCGTCATCGTGTACGAATTTACGAATCATGTTCTTGAGCGTCTTATTAAATCGTTCCACTAGGCCATCAGTCTGCAGATGGTACACGCTAGTGCGAATCGACTTAATGAATTGACTTAATGCCCAAGAGCTCGTAAAGTTCGCGGAGTGTTCGTGACATAAAAGTCGTGCCTTGATCGGTGAGGATTTCTTTCGGAATCCCCACCCGGGAGATTATCTTGAAGAGTGCCCCTGCAACACTACATGCAGAGATGTTGCTCAGAGGCACTGCTTCCGGATATCGCGTCGCGTAATCCACTAGGACTAACACGAAGCGATGTCCGCGATACTTGTGAACATCCCCATGCACACACCTCACCCTCACCAGTTTAGCTAAACCCAAAGCCCCGGGTTGAACCAAGCGTTGGTGGATGGTGGTCTGATTGCAGCCGGTATCCAGCAAAGCTTGGTAATTACCCCCCCCCTGATCCTTACCGGAATCCGGTATGCAACAGCCCGATAGGGGGCAGCCTGCGGGACGTCGGAGACCCGCACCACCATCCCCACCTCCATCAGCGGACACTGATCCCGGAAGTGGTCCGGGTCTCCGCACCTCCAACAGGCCGGCCCAGGCGTTGCGGCCGCACTTGTGCTGGCGGGCGCCCCCACCTGAGGAGGAGAGCGGCTGAATGACGGGGAATGGGAGGGTACATTTTCCCAAGGCCGGGAAGTTGGTCTCTGGAACCCTCCACGCCTGCGCGGGGCAGGAACGGGCCCTGGGGAGAGAACAGAGGGAGAGAACATAGGGGAGGGGGAGAGGGCAGGGGCAGACACAAGGGAAGGGGAAAGAGAGAGAGAAGAAGAGGGCTCGTCCGCCCTCGGGATCGCCGCCAAAGTGGTCCTCCGCCAGCCGAACAGCTTCCTCCAGCGACGCCGGGCGATGGCACTGGACCCACCCCGTTGTCTTCCGAGGCAGCCGTTGAACGAACTGTTCCAGTACCACCTGGTCGATTACTCCCTCGACGTCACGGTCCCCCGCGAGCAGCCACCTCCGACAGGCGTCCCGGAGCCGTTGAGCGAACGCGAACGGGCGATCGGACATTTCTAATTTCATGCCCCGGAAGAGCTGGCGATTCTCTTCCGGGCTCCGACCGACCCGCTACAGAATAGACCTCTTCAGATTGGCGTAGGCCAGGAGGTTCATCGCCGGCAGCTGCTGTGCCGCAAGTTGAGATTCCCTGGACAGGAGGGGAATCAGGCGGGCTGCCCACTGTTCGAGGGGCCAGCCCCAGATTTCTGCTGAGCGCTTGAAAAAATCGAGGAAGGCCTCAGGATCATCTGCTACGCGCTACGCTGCCCTCCCCCATGCTACAGAAGATGGGGGCAGCGTAGCGCGGGTGTCCGGGGTCGCGGTTGTGGCCGACGCGGCCTCCTGGCTGAGGAGGCTCCGGATGGCGAGCCGGTCCTCTGCCTGAGCCCGCATGATTTCGAAAAACCGGCGATCTTGGTCCTGCCGGAGCTCAAGCAGGGATTGCTGGTGGCCTTGATGCAGCGTCGCGAGGGACTGGAGGACTTCTGCCAGCTGGGAGGACTCTATGGGGCGACCACTTTCCATGCTTGGAACGTTGTTTCCTTTAAATCCCAGGTTTCGGCACCAGTGTGACACTTTTCACATGAAGGAGGACAGGAAACACGTCTTCACCACAAGGTAAGCTTTTTAATTCCCGTTGTTCTTTACAATATCGTTCATCACACACAACACAATAACAGCGCACTGGGTTAGTCTGTCATCTCTCCCCGACTGGAGGCTCTGTGTCTGCTTTTATGCCGCTCTCCTCGTGCTCACTGGAATTAGAGACAGGTGTTAGGCATAATTTAGCTCAGGTGTAAGCGCCCTTACTGCTTTCCTCTCCCGGACGGGCGCTTGACCACGCCCCCGCTGCCACAGTCCTTTTTTAACACTCTCATGAATTTGTAACTCAACTTCAGGTTGGCAAAAAAACCAGGGGGGTATTGGATAAATGGTAGTCATTAATGAAAATAATATATTATTTAGCAACATTTCTGTTGCCCTCCTACTGGACTGGAGTCTGGAGGTGCTCAAGTATCACTGGCTGCAGCTTGCAGAACGGGGCGGGGCTACATATTGGGCGGGGCTACTATGATTTTTTAGCTATATCTCCTAAGTGATATGCTTTTATTAAAATCTGTAATTCAAAAAGTTGCGATTTCAAGCCTTCATTATAATGCATGGTAAGAGAAATTAATTAAATGAACGATAACATGTTTTTTTTTTTTTATATCACCATATATTGAAAATGAAAAATGTGTATTAGAATGGTTGTAATATAAAAAAATTATATATATGACACACACACACACACAATTGTTATTGCTTTGTTATTAGTTCTGGTGCAAATGCATCCACATATGTGTTATGAAAACCAACAGCATCATCTACAGGAGTAAATGAACAGTAAATTACATTCAAGTATTTTCACAAAATTAACTATTAATTAATTAATTCTAACAAAAGTTTTAAAGTGTTTAATTTTGAACAAAAAGCTGTACATTCTTCATTACCAATTCATAAAACTGGGGAAATCCATTTCACACACTTAAAACTCAATTAAAACAGCAGTAAAGTGATAACACTGATTTAGTACACAGTAGTCATAAAATGCCATTTAAATTCAAGTCCTCTATATGCAGTGGCCACTTCACATAAAGTTTTCTTTGGAGATATTTAATTATTCAACTGTTTTTACAAACTAAACTTGAAAAGACTTTCTACTTTAGAGAGCTATTTCAGACTATTTGTTAAATAATCTTTTTCTATTTGTTTGCAATTTGTTGCAAATCTGTTGTTGTACTTCTCTAGCTGATGCAAATTTGACACAGCAGCTTATTAAAGACATGCATGTATCAAATACAGAGCCATGATGAGTAATAAAATACATGTAAACAGAAACATATACCAGAGAAAACCACTGAACAATGTTTTAAAACAGTTTAATGACATTTTGCTTTGAAAGAAAAAAGAGGGGGTAAGACTTTAAAAACTTTTCTAAACACTTTTCTCTTTTTTCACACATTTGGTTGTCACAATGTTATTTCAGTGAAAGGAAATCGTAAAAGGCCAGCAAACTCATCGTGCCATCTTGTTTTCCTGAACAGGATCACACAAGATCCCCTCTGGTCTGAACAAGGTGTGAACAGGGGGCGTGTGCCAAACTTGAAACTCCTCCCACCCCAGACCTCTGAGTACCCCTAAGAACTCATTATCACTTGAAGCTCTTGTGAAAGGACTTTGATCAGAACAATGTGAGATTATTTGTGCTAAAGATACATTTTGAAATTTAATGCATGAAATTTTATTTAAAATAGTGTTTGTTGAAATAAAAATTAAATACCCGCCCCATATGTAGCCCCGCCCCGTTCTGCTGCAGCCAGTGATACTTGAGCGCGTCAACACTCCAGTCCAGTAGGAGACGCAAAAGCGCCATTAAACACAAGAAGAAGAAGAATTTATGTGTAAGTGTTTGATTGTGTTTATCTTCATTTGTGAGTTTATGTTTGTGTATATCTGTGCATGTTGTTTTTCTCTCTTTGGGATTTTAATGATCGTAATACAAGATTATTATCGTCGTTTGTGACGGAGAAATACACAAAAAACTTCGGAGCCCCTTCAGGGGGAATTTGTTTTCTGAAATAGTTTTACTTTCCCTCGCAATACATTTACCATGATTTTACTACAGTAACTATATTTAACCATTATAGCCGTAGTGAAACTATAATACTACAGGAAACCGAATTCTGTGGTTTAAAATCATAATATAGTGATTATTATGGTTTTACTACAATAACTGTAGTTTAACTTATTACTGAGGTAATTTAACGATTGTATTTGTAATAAAACCAAAGTAATCACAAGATTAACCATGAATAATCTATAATAAAACATGGTTTTGGTCCCATAAATACTAAAACAAACATATCCCACCTCAGTCATGTTTACTACAATATTACTATAGTAAAACCATGTTTCAGACCAAAAACATCACACTGTCGTGGTAACTACTGTAGTAAAGCCATTATTTTTATGTATACTGTAGTGAAATCATGGTAAATATAACACAAAATTTGATCCATGTCAGGCCAGAGAGAGGATGAAAAATGTTTTAATGCAGAAAACGTTACTAACTTTATCAGTGGAGCTGACGGAAGATAATAAAACTATATAGAAAAAGAGCATTTCACACTTGAACATAATTAAAAAATGTAGTTTTAAAACAGAGTTCCAATGTGTTAAATTATAGAGTTTTTATAGAATTGGGCTGTTAGTGTTCCAAAAAGGCACACTGCTGTTTTTCTCCTAGTATTGTGTATTTATTTTTAATTTAAAACATCTTTCTTTACAAAAATATAGTTTTTTGGCTAATTCAATGACTGCCGTCTATTATTTTGAATGGTGAGGAAAGGCAACTTTAATAAATGTACGGATAGTTGCAGCAATTAAATTAATTGCAAAGAGTGGCCTTTTATTTGTTCTCCATGCACTTATCGATAACCGGTGCATGATACGAGATATTTGTGTTGGCACTCCTGGAAGTGTCATGACGTGGATATGTTTGCAGTATCGGATCCATGCAGGTATGCCATTAAGACCAATCCATAACAGTGCGAGTAATGCTTCACGTATAATAAATAGTCTTTCAAGTATGTTCAGTTGAAGTTAAAAGTTTACATACACCTTAGCCAAATACATTTAAACTCACAAATTTAATGTCACAAATCCTGACATTTAATCATAGAAAACATTCCCTGTCTTAGGTCAGTTAGGATCATTTCTTTATTTTAAGAATGTTAATGTCAGAATAATAGTAGAGAGAATTATTTATTTCAGCTTTTATTTCTTTCATCACATTCCCAGTGGGTCAGAAGTTTACATACACTTTGTTAGTATTTGCTAGTATTGCCTTTAAATTATTTATTTCAGGAGTGGTTATGGTGTAGTGGGCTAAAGCACATAACTGTAAATCAGAAGGTCGCTGGTTCGACCCCCACGGCCACCACCATTGTGTCCTTGAGCAAGACACTTAACTCCAGGTTGCTCCGGGGGATCGTCCCTGTAATTGTGCTTTGGATAAAAGCGTGTGCCAAATGCATGCAAATTAGAAGTTATGCACAACTGGCATGGGAGACGAGCGAGTGCCCTGCTCAAGGACACGAAGGTGATGCCAGAGTCATGGGGATCCAAGCCTCAGATATTTTGGGTTTCCTTCCATAAGCTTCCATAAGCTTCTTGCAATAAATTGCTGGAATTTTTGCTCATTCCTCAGGACAGTACTGGTGTAACTGAGTTGGGTTTGTAGGCTTCCTTGCTCACATACGCTTTTTGGAGGTATATTTGGGATCATTGTCTATTTGACCAAGCTTTAACTTCCTGGCTGATGTCTTGAGATATTGCTTCAATATATCCACATAATTTTCCTTCCTCATGATGCCATCTATTTTGTGAAGTGCACCAGTCCCTCCTTCAGCAAACACCCCTCAACATGATGCTGCCACCCCCATGCTTCATGGTTGGGATGTTGTTCTTCGGCTTGCAAGTTTCACCCTTTTTCCTCCAAACATAACAATGATCATTTTGACCAAACAGTTACATTTCTGTTTCATCAGATCAGAGTATATTTCATCAGATCAGAGTATATTTCAAGATCTTTGTCCCCATGTGCACTTGCAAACTGTAGTCTGGCTTTTTTATGGCGATTTTGGAGCAGTGGATTCTTCCTGGCTGAGCAGCCTCTCAGGTTATATCGATATAGGACTCGTTTTACTGTGGATATAGATACTTGTCTTCCTGTTTCCTCCAGCGTCTTCATAAGGTCCTTTGCTGTTGTTCTGGGATATATTTGCACTAATTGCACCAAACTACGTTCATCTCTATGAGACAGAATTCGTCTCCTTCCTGAGCGGTATGATGGCTGCTTGGTCCCATTGTGTTTATACTTGCGTAGTATTGTTTATACAGATGAACGTGGTACCTTTATGTGTTTGGAAATTGCTCCCAAGGATGAACCGGTCTTGGCTGATTTCTTTTGATTTTCCCATGATGTCAAGCAAAGAGGCACTGACTTTGAAGGTAGGCCTTAAAGTAAATACACAGGTACACCTCCAATTCAGTCAACTCCTATTAGAAGCTAATTGTCTAAAGGCTTGACATAATTTTCTGAAATGTTCCTAGCTGCTTAAAGGTAGGGATGCACTGATCCGATACTGACGCTTTTAGAAGGATCGGGTATTAAATTAAATCGGGTAGTTCAAAGATGTTATATGTTAAATAAAGCCTGTTACAATTTATAATATTAATAATTATAAATATAATATTAAATAATAATGTCAGTCCATTATAATGATGATGTTTTTGTGTTTAGATGTTCATCATGAGAGCAGGTGGATGTGATCTGCTGTAAATCAGTAGGAACTGATCTGTCCATGCTGGATATTGATGATTTCATCATAGGAATCTCTCAGCTGAAGAAAGAGGTGACGTCACTGAAGACAAAACTGATGGGAAGAGAAGACAGGTTACAGGTTAAACATTCATTTCATCCTTAAAGTTGAGATTGGAAGCTTTCAAGGGATGTGATACGATGAACGGTACAGATGTGATTGTGTTGTGTTTGTCAGGAGCTGGAAAAGTTTTCCTGTCAATCTTCAGTGTGTGTGACTGATGGGACCTCCACAGAATGTCAGGATTCAGTGTGGAGCGGCAGAGATCAGTCCACACCACAGCGACTGCTGGACAAACTCTCTGAACAGAGATCCAGAGACACACAGGACTCACAGCTCACTTTACTCTGTTCTACTGACGGTAATCAGGGTGATCAAACCTCCACAGAGTCTCTGACTTCTGTCTGTAACGCTGGAGAACAGCAGATGCTGATGACACCAGTGAAGATCGAAGTGGAGCTGGAGGAGATAAAAGAAGATAACACAGTAGAGGAAAAACAGGGAGAAGAATATGATTATTTTTCTTCAGGTATGTTTCTTCCTTTAATAATTTATGTTTTCATGTCAATCAACTGTCATTTTACAAGTCATTTATATTCAAAACAGTTCCCTGTTGTTTTTATTTTTGTTTAAGTGCTCAGTTTAAAAAGGTGCAAGTACTACAGTGTTTTTTTGCACTGCTTTTTACCAGCGGTGCTGCACGTATTTGGATCAACAGTGTAGCAGCGGGGAACAAAGAAAATAAAAAGTGATGATTTGTGCTTTCCTCATTTTAAGAAAAAGAAAGCTGCAAATAATGAATAAAGTACACTTTATTATTCTTCTATCATTATACTTTGTTAGTTGGATTTCTAAGCCAGAGGTTCTCAACTGGACAGATTTTTCAATTGATATCAAGTGGCGACTCACCATATTAAAGAACACAACCTGTATTTAAAGGGTCATGAAACACTAAACTACATTTACTGATATGTTATCAGATATGTACAACAAAAAGCAAAACATTATGACCACTCACAGTTTAAATAAATACTGTTATTCATCTCCTAACAAGGCCACATGTCAAGGTTTGGGTAGATTAAATGGTAAGCGAACAATCAGTTCTTGTTGTCAACATGTTGAATGGAGGAGAAATAGGCAGGAGTAAAGAAGCGAGTGACTTTGACAAGGGCCAAATTGTTATGGTCAGACGACTGAGTCAGAGCATCTGTGAAACAACTTGTGGGGTGCTCCTGGTCAGCAGTGGTGAGTACCTACCGACAGTTGTCCGAGGAGGGACAAACCACAAATCGGAGAAAGGCTGTTGGGCGCCCAAGGACCATCGATGCGTGAGGGCAACGAAGGCTATCCCATCTGTTCTGAACTGACAAAAGTCACAGAAAATTTTTAATGATGGTTACAGGAGGAATGTGTCACAATATCAGTGCATCACACCCTGCTGTATATGGGGCTGCACAGAAGTGGACCTTGAAACAGTGGAAGAAGGTCGCCTGGTTCGATGTGTCATGTTTTCTATTACATCATGTGGACGGCCTTGTCCATAGGTGAGACTATGGATTGCTCCATAGTCTCACCAATGGATATAAAATAAAAAAAGAAATGGCAAATAAATAAACTTTAGTATTTCTTGTTAAAAAAACAAAACTAAAAGCCTAAGCACATTTAAAAATATTTAACTTCAACTTATAAAGTATAAAAATTATTTCTTATACAGTATATTCACTCTAATAGATTTAATATTAATCTATTCTAGTTAACAGTTAGTGTTACTGCAGTTTAGTAAGGATGATTATTAGGGCTGCCACTGTTACCAATTCCCTTTACAAAAAGCTTCACTATGATGCTGCGCTGCTAAGCGCTATGGGGAACAATCCTAGTTGTGACCGAGCTGAAATAATGTGTGTAACACGTCAATGAACATTGACCGGAATTTATAGCCTCAGCTGATGTAATCATTAGATGCACCTGCGGCCAGGCTATAAATGGATACGTCACCAGGTGTCGTCAGAAACTCTTTTTTTCAGAGCGATTCTGTTTCTGTGAGTTTTACAAACCCTGTCAAAACTTTCCTTCCTCTGTTAGGAGTTAGAATTGGTTAGGCAGTGTGCAGTGAACATTTTTCTCTTTTCTCTTCTGTTTAGAAAAGAAAAAAAAGAGAGAATGACTGAAAGCCGCAAACGATGCATGTTCCCCTGTTCTCCATCTATAGCTGAAGAGGACACGCATCAGTTTTTGCTCTGTTTGTTTGGGGGTAAGAGCACGCTGCTCTCTCGTTGCAGAAGTGCGGGTGCGAGCAATGCGATTTGCTTTAACAGGCAAAGTGCTTTGCGCTCACCTCGCTTGCTTCCTGGAGTCAGCACGCACGAAAAAACAAAAAACAAAGATTGTTTGTGGGGCTCTTGCATGGATTTGGCTGAGGAGCAAGAGACGGGTTGATTCCTTTCTCTCGTTCTCTCCCCAAACCCAGCTGGTCTTTCACATGATCTCGAAGCGCGTTCCGACGCTTCTTCGGATCATGAGGAGGATCGCGATTCTCTTCCCGCCTCCGAGCTTTCTGTCTGCGATAAAAAATCTATGGAGGAATTGCTCGATGTTGTTACTCGTGCGGTTGCCAGATTGGACTGGCCACGTGAAAAAGAGACCCCCAAACCTTCCAAATTAGGGGATAGATTTTATCTTCCAGTCTAAGAAAGGGAACGCCTCATGAGTCCCTTCCCTTCTTTGATAACCTCCATGAAGAGCTTTTTTGCTCATGGAGGAACCCCTAAAAAAAAAAAAAAATATATATATATATATTTTCTTCCCGTGTTCACATACCCTCGACGTCATTATATTCGACTGTCGTGGGTGCTGAGGCACGGGGGTATTCAGTGATGCCGCTGGTCGGAGAGACGCTTGCGGGCTATCTCTCGCCGGGCTCAGCATCGTCACTTAAGAAGTCCTCTCTCCCCTCGAAGCCTTGTAGGACAACCTCCACTTTAGTGGGAAGGGCTTATCAAGCAGCAGGTCAGGCTGGTGCTGCTCTGCACACTATGCTGTTTTACAGGCGTACCAGGCTGACCTGGATGACCTGAGTGTGGGTTCTGCGCTTGACGAGCAAGCCTCAGACCCGCCTCGGTCCTGTCTGAAGGGAGGCTCAAAAGCAAAGCGTGGCGAGTCGTGCTCCTCCTCCCAGGGATTGGGGACAGTCTCGCCGCCCTCGCCAGCCCCGAAGCAAGACCTCAGGACTATAATTTCTAGTAAGAGAAAACCCTGACGGTCTTGCGCCTAGATCAGGGGTAGCTCCCTCGGGACCGGGGCGTGCTTCACTTCACCCCTCCCGGTACCCCCTCGAAGCCCCTCCATTCCCGCCACCTCTTGGTGTTTCGGGTTGCAGAGGCTTCTGTCAAAATTTGGTGTTTTCGCTGTTCCTGCATTTTATTTAGGACGCGAAACACTCGACAACCCTTCAACAGGAACTGTTAAAATATAATACCCATCTCAGAGATCCTGGCAGCGTGGAAACTTCTGCCAGATATATTCTTTTCTGTGGGTCTTATAAGGGCGTCAGAATTTAATTCACTTGCCGCTTTTCTGTGTTTCAACGGCATGTTCTCACTACCGTAAACCGGATTTCTTTTTTATGTAAAAAAACCAAACTCAATCTCCTGGTTAAAGGGGCCATGGTGTTCCCCTTCCTGCCTAAGGGAAGTCAAGTCAAACCAAGTCAAAACACCTAAAACATCATAAAATAGGCGGTCAATAGCCTATTACGATATGGGAACGTGTTCGAGGGTCCCTGCGTGCCAGCCTCAGAAAATTTTTCGGTGGGCGGCATTTCGTTCGGGGGGTCCGACGGGGAAGGTCTGTGACGCGGAGGACCTTCTCGGGCGCAGCGGACCCCCGCCACGGGCGTTTAAAGGAAGACCCCCGAATATAGCCTCTCCAGTGCAGTTCAGCCTTTACCCACGTGAGGGCGGCCTCACGTCCCACCTCTGGCTCGAATGAATGGGCGCCTTCTCCATTCATATCGATGGCAATCGGGCGCCTCTCGGGGCAGGGCTCTCCCTCGTTCCATTTGTTGCAATGTGTTCTTTTAATGGGGGAGTGGGACGCAATGCCCCCTCAAGACCCCCATGGACCCCTGTGCCACCCTGGGGGGGCGGGGCTGTCCACGGACCCATTATCATCCCCCTGACCCACTATTTTACCCAAACTGACCAGTGAGACCCCTGACCACCCCGGGGGGCGGGGCTGTCCACGGACCCATTATCATCCCCCTGACCCACTATTTTACCCAAACTGACCAGTGAGACCCCCTGACCACCCTGGGGCGCGGGCTGTCCACGGACCCATTATCATCCCCCTGACCCACTATTTTACCCAAACTGACCAGTGAGACCCCCTGACCACCCTGGGGGGGCGGGGCTGTCCACGGACCCATTATCATCCCCCTGACCCACTATTTTTCCAAAAGTGACCAATGAGACCCCCAGACCACCCCGGGGGAGCGGGGCTGTCCACGGACCCATTATCATCCCTCTGACCCACTATTTTTCCCAAATTGACCAGGGAGACCCCTTGACCACCCTGAGGGGGCGGGGCTGTCCACGGACCCGCTATATGCCCACTAACCATCTATTTTGCACACAAACTGAGTCAACCAACAGACTAACTATCCATTAGCAATTGATTGTATAGCTGTATGTCCACCAACAGACTAACTGCCCATTAATTTGACTGGAAGTGGGACTACCCACGTACAATTTATTCAACAGGCTATATGCCCATTAGCAATTGATTGTATAGCTGTATATACACCAACAGACTAACTGCCCATTAGCAATTGATTGTATAGCTGTATAGACACCAACAGACTAACTGCCCATTCATTTGACCGTAAGTGGGACTACCCACGTACAATTTATTCAACAGGCTATATGCCCATTAGCAATTGATTGTATAGCTGTATGTACACCAACAGACTAACTGCCCATTCATTTGACTGTAAATGGGACTACCCACGTACAATTTATTCAACAGGCTATATGCCCATTAGCAATTGATTGTATAGCTGTATGTACACCAACAGACTAACTGCCCATTAGCAATTGATTGTACAGCTGTATATACACCAACAGACTAACTGCCCATTAATTTGACTGTAAGTGGGACTACCCACGTACAATTTATTCAACAGGCTATATGCCCATTAGCAATTGATTGTATAGCTGTATGTACACCAACAGACTAACTGCCCATTATCAATTGATTGTATAGCTGTATGTACACCAACAGACTAACTGCCCATTAATTTGACTGTAAGTGGGACTACCCACGTACAATTTATTCAACAGGCTATATGCCCATTAGCAATTGATTGTATAGCTGTATGTACACCAACAGACTAACTGCCCATTAATTTGACTGTAAGTGGGACTACCCACGTACAATTTATTCAACAGGCTATATGCCCATTAGCAATTGATTGTATAGCTGTATGTACACCAACAGTCTAACTGCCCATTCATTTGACTGTAAGTGGGACTACCCACATACAATTTATTCAACAGGCTATATGCCCATTAGCAATTGATTGTATAGCTGTATGTACACCAACAGACTAACTGCCCATTATCAATTGATTGTACAGCTGTATATACACCAACAGACTAACTGCCCATTAATTTATCTGTAAGTGGGACTACCCACGTACAATTTATTCAACAGGCTATATGCCCATTAGCAATTGATTGTATAGCTGTATGTACACCAACAGACTAACTGCCCATTATCAATTGATTGTATAGCTGTATGTACATCAACAGACTAACTGCCCATTCATTTGACTGTAAGTGGGACTACCCACGTACAATTTATTCAACAGGCTATATGCCCATTAGCAATTGATTGTATAGCTGTATGTACACCAACAGACTAACTGCCCATTAGCAATTGATTGTATAGCTGTATATACTCCAACAGACTGACTGCCCATTCATTTGACTGTAAGTGGGACTACCCACTTACAATTTATTCAACAGACTAACTGCCCATTAGCAATTGATTGTATAGCTGTATATACACCAACAGACTAACTGCCCATTAGCAATTGATTGTATAGCTGTATAGACACCAACAGACTAACTGCCCATTCATTTGACTGTAAGTGGGACTACCCACGTACAATTTATTCAACAGGCTATATGCCCATTAGCAATTGATTGTATAGCTGTATGTACACCAACAGACTAACTGCCCATTCATTTGACTGTAAATGGGACTACCCACGTACAATTTATTCAACAGGCTATATGCCCATTAGCAATTGATTGTATAGCTGTATGTACACCAACAGACTAACTGCCCATTAGCAATTGATTGTACAGCTGTATATACACCAACAGACTAACTGCCCATTAATTTGACTGTAAGTGGGACTACCCACGTACAATTTATTCAACAGGCTATATGCCCATTAGCAATTGATTGTATAGCTGTATGTACACCAACAGACTAACTGCCCATTAATTTGACTGTAAGTGGGACTACCCACGTACAATTTATTCAACAGGCTATATGCCCATTAGCAATTGATTGTATAGCTGTATGTACACCAACAGACTAACTGCCCATTAATTTGACTGTAAGTGGGACTACCCACTTACAATTTATTCAACAGACTAACTGCCCATTAGCAATTGATTGTATAGATATATGTCCACCAACAGTCTAACTGCCCATTCATTTGACTGTATGTAGGACTAGACACATGCAATTTATTTGCATTGGATGAAATCATGACTTGGTGTTCAGTTGAATTTATGTTTTGAAGGGTGCACTATGTTCAGGGGGAGTCCTATAGTCACCTAAATGTGATTATATGTCATATATTTAATCCTGGAGTTATAAAAATGAAGTACACCAAGTGATAATTGCTGGTCCGATCACGGGTCCGATTTCGGGTCCATTAAATCGATTGGAAGTGGGACTCCCACATGCAATTTATTTGCATTGGCTGAAATCATCACTTGGTTGTAAGTGGAATTTATATGTTTTGAAGAGTGCACCATGTTCATGGGGAGTCCTACAGTCACCTTAATGTCATTATATGTCATGAATTTGATCCTGGAGTTATAAAAATGCAGTACACCAAGTGATGATTTTGGGTCCATTAAATTGATTGGAAGTGGGTAGTCCCACTTCCAATCAAATTAATGGGCTAAAAGGATAGACAGACAGACAGACAGACAGATAGACAAACATCCTACAGATAGATACATACATACATAGACATATATGACATATTGAGAACTGCACTGTGCAAAAGTGCTAAAAAGTGGAATTCTTAGCAAAGAATCACAGACAGGGATTGCTGAGATCCCACATACAATTTGTCACATTAAATTGATTGCAATTGGGACTACCCACATTAAATGTGTGGGATGTGCATATCTCAGCTCTAGACAGACTTGGGAAGCTGAAACTTGTATTCCTGTTCATCTCCAAGCCTCCTCTTTCTATGGTATAAATTTCATTAAGATCGGAGGATGTTGAAAATTTCGTGCATACCCCTTTAACTCTTTCCCCGCCAAACACGGAATTTTCCGGGTATCTGTGTTTTAGGTGGTATACGGTAAGGAAGACCCTTGCGCATGTTTTGAAAGAGTACGCAACTCTTTGATCAAAGAAACAGACTGCGATCGTCTCAAACGTGAAGTGGAGTAGTGAGAATGTAGCTCAAAATATGACATAAAAATGCCTTTTTCTCAGCTTTTGTCCGAAATGTTGTTTTTGACAAAACCTACCTCTGTTCAAGTGGCAATAAAAAGATAAAATAAAATCGTTTTTTTTTTTTTTGCCTAAAAGCAGAGGCTCAGATCTTTATTTTGATATATAGCATCTTCATATATTCATGGAAGAAAATATTCTGCGGGCCATTAAAGTTTAGCGAAAATTGTCAAAAACCCTGGCGGTGGCTGGCAACTTTTTTTAAAAATGCTGGCGGGAAAGAGTTAAGGATTTGTGCGCGCAAATTTCGACTTCCTCAGATTTTCTTGAAACTCACAAGATAGGAAGAGGAGGCTTGGAGAAGCACAGAAAAAAAACGTTTGAGCACACTAAGTCTGTCCAGAGCTGAGATCTGGACATCCCACATGCAATTTATTTGCATTGTCTGAAATCATCACTTTTTGGACATGGTTTTTTTTTTTAACTCCTGGATCAAATTTTTGACTTAATATCACATTTAGGTGACTGTAGGACTCCCCCTGAACAACATAAGCCCTTCAAAACATCAAAATTCCACTGACCACGAAACCTTAATTTCTGTGAATGGGTCAAATTGGAGTTGGGATATGCAGATCTCAGCTCTGGAGAGACTTGGGAAGCTGAAACTTGTATTTCTGTTGTTCTTCAAGCCACCTCTATCTATGGTATAAATTTCATTAAGATCGGAGGATGTCCACGGTCCCGCTGTGAAAATGAATGGTACAAATGGTAAGTGGGATTGCTCTTCCCGATGTCCCAAAGACCCCAGATTTCGCACGGTGACACGTCAAGGGCCCCTTATCGACATACTAAGAGGACTAAGGCCTAGGGTGCAAAAAAGTATTTTTCATTAATTTCAACAGATCTCTCTGCCTGTCACAGGAATCAATGAGACAGGCTGCATTTTGGGCCTGTGTGCGACAGTCCGTTCATCGGAGCCTTTAATACTCAGCAATCCCCCAGGGCTTCCAAACTCTAGGACCTGACTCGGGGGCCCCTGGCGATCAAATATCTGAAATTTCGAGGTCCTGCGACCTCGGGAACCCCCTTTTCTAGACGTCCCACTATCCCTTTCAATCAATGCATTTTTCACAACATGTTTGTGGACAACGTCCCTAAATGGGCCAAATGAATGGAAAATAAGGTCAAAAGGTCACGAGACTCTCCACGCTGTCTAAGGGCACCCCGACGATGCGCGTATGTCGATTTCGAGTCGTTCGGACCTTTCGGAGCCCCGTCCTCCAACCTGTTGTAGAAAACGAATGAAACAAATTGCACGTGGGCTTTTTCTAGAAAGGTCCCCAGCCCCCAAATTTCACACGCCGGCAGCCTGACGCCCCCCGAAAGACATACCAAGAGCACGTGGCTCTAGAAAAAAGGAAAGGTTTTTTGGGGGAGTTTGTGCAAGATTCCCTCAAAATCCTTTTGCACTTAAAGCTTGAAAGAGCCTCTTGAAGGATGAGAGGCCATTAGGGTTAGGGTTTGAATATAAGCTCAGGAAGGTTCTAGAGACCCCAAACTTTGGTTCCTGATTCGTGGGGACCGGACGCTTGCGTGTTTGTGGACAACGTCCCTAAATGGGCCAAATGAATGGAAAATAAGGTCAAAAGGTCACGAGATTCTCCACGCTGTCTAAGGACGCCCTGACGACGCGCATATGTCGTTTTTGAGTCGTTTGGACCTTTCGGTGCCCCGTCCATCGACCCGTTGTAGAAAATGAATGAAATTAATGGCAGATGGACTTTTTCTAGAAAGCTCCTCTGGGCCCCAAACTTCACGTGCTGGTAGTCTGGGGCCCCTAGAGTGTCGTATTAAAAGCGCAACTCTCTAGAAAGAAATTTTTTTCCATTTTTTTTTGGCTTGAATGTGAGAATCAACCTCACAGGCCTTTTGCTCTCAAAGCCAGAAAGAGCCTCTTGCATGTGCAAAGTCATTTGGGTGTTCATTTAAGGTCTAGAGCTGAAAGAGTGCATTCGGAAAATGTCTAGAGCTTCCAAATTTTAGGCACTGATTTGGGGGCCCCTGGGGATCCAGAATCCCAAATTTCGAGGTCCTGCGACCTTTTGACCTCTTTTTACAAGAAATCCCACGTGCCCATTGAACCAATGCAATTCTACAGCTGGTTTCGGTAGTACGGGGTTAAAATTTATGCTCAGACCTGGGGGCTTCGAATGCTTCATTGTTGGGCCCTCAGAAACAACATATTAAAAAGGTGTGTCCCTCAGAGTTAAGGAAGTACCTTAAAAAAATCAAGAAAAATATTAGAGGAAAATGTTTGTCACATTACACACATTAGTCAGCCAATTAAGCACTTAACGAAGCCATTGGGACTTGAAACTTTGCCCACTGACTAGGGGGTCCCTGTGAAGCTACTGATATCAATTTGGAGTCGTTTGGAGCTTTCGAGTCGTGTACACGGTCCCGCTGTGAAAATGAATGGTACAAATGGTCAGTGGGACGTGTTCTAACATTGCACCCTGAGCTCCAACGGACCCCAAATTTCACACGGTGACACGTCAAAAGCCCCTTATCGACATACTAAGAGGACTAAGGTCTAGGATGTAAACAAGCATTTTTCATTATTTTCAACAGATCTCTCTGCCTGTCACAGGAATCAATGAGACAGGCTGCATTTTAGGCCTGTGTGCAACAGTACATTCATCAGAGGTTTCAATACTTAGCAAGCCCCAAGGGCCTCCAAAATTTAGGACCTGGCTCAGGGACCCCTGAGAAAATACTGTTGTCAATCTGGAGCCGTTTGGACCTTTTGGGGTCGTGTACATGGACCCGCTGTGTAAATACAAGGTACAAATCGTACATGGGATGTGCTCTAACTTTGCTCCCCGAGCTCTGACGGAGCCGAAAATTCACTCGGTCGCACACCTGGTGCCCCTCTATCACATACTAAGAGGGCAGACACCTCCTGCCATTCTTTTTTTTTCACCTTTAAAATATGCCATTTCGAGGGTGTGGGCGGGCACCCCAGCCACCAAACGCGTGGACCGTGAAATCCCAGAGCGTAAAAACCTATTTGGGAAAAACAGTTGGTCAGGGGGATGATAATGGGTCCGTGGACAGCCCCGCCCCCCCTTGGGTGGTCTGGGGGTCTCATTGGTCACTTTTGGAAAAATAGTGGGTCAGGGGGATGATAATGGGTCCGTGGACAGCCCCGCCCCCCCTGGGTGGTCTGGGGGTCTCATTGGTCACTTTTGGAAAAATAGTGGGTCAGGGGGATGATAATGGGTCTGTGGACAGCCCTCCCCCCCAGGGTGGTCAGGGGGTCTCACTGGTCAGTTTGGGTAAAATAGTGGGTCAGGGGGATGATAATGGGTCCGTGGACAGCCCCGCCCCCCCAGGGTGGCAGAGGGGTCTCACTGGTCAGTTTGGGTAAAATAGTGGGTCAGGGGGATGATAATGGGTCCGTGGACAGCCCCCCCCCTAGGGTGGTCACTGGTCATCGTGAGTGGTCAGCGGGCAGACAGTGGGACTGTGGGACGCCGGGGGTCTCACCGCAGCTTACAGCACCCCCTATGTGTGTCCGTTCGGTCATGTATTCCGGACCCCAGACTCCGTGGAAATTTGGACGTGCCTTCCACTGTCTGCCCGCTGACCACTCACGATGACCAGTGACCACCCTGGGGGGGGGGTGGTCACTGGTCCTTCTGTCCATGGAGATAGGCTACAGGAAGGCGGTACACGGACCTGTGAAACGTACAATGGCCGTTGATCTCAATGGGAATTTTTCCACCAACCCTCTAAGTTCCCTTACCAGAGAGAGAGTTAGGTTATTACACTAAATACTTCATGTTTCCCATGGAGGGTGAGGGCTGGCATCTGGCTTAGATCTTAAAGCTTGAACTGCCCGTTGGTGTTCAAGTCCAAGATGATGCCTGTCAAGACGGTCGTGTCTCAAGCCCTACAACTCGTTTGGCTGGTCACCATCGATCTTATGACGCACTTCTATACTTCATTTAGAAGTTCTGCCACAACATGGAAAGTTCCTGAGGTTCGCTTCCGGGGGCGAAGTCTTCCAGTGTCAGGTTCTTTCACTCGGTCTAGCCCTTTTTACCCGCACATTCACAATGCATGATGTAGCGCTGGCTCCTTGCGACTCCGGGGCATCTGCATTCTGAATTATGTAGACGACTGGCTGATCTTAGCTCATCTGTTTCTCTGGGGTTGAGGCTCAACGCCAAGAAAAGCGTCCTCTCTCCCACTCAGAACACTGTCTATCGGGGCATCGTATGGAGTTCAATCACAATGCAGGCACAACTGTCTCCCGCTAGGATTGAGTCCATTCAGATCACCCTGAGCAAAGTCAGGCTAGGTCAAGGTTGCACTGTTATCAGTATCAACGATTTCAAGGTCTCAGGGCGACCGCATCCACGGTGATCCCTCTGGACCATCTGCTCATGAGACCATTTTTGTTGTGGCCCAAAGCCAGGGGATTTCTTCCAAGGGCCAAAACCCCTAGGCTAATAAGGTTTACGCGCCTCAGGCTTCGTCCCCTTTCTATGTGGTTCAGGCCCCGGTTTTCTGCCTTGGGTCCCACTCTAGGTGCGTCTTGTTGTCGCAGGCTGCTAATGACAGATGCCTCCCTGACGGGTGGGGTAGCGGCCTTAAGTGGTCGTCCAGCTTAAGGGGATAGGAGGGTCGTCAGCTCGGTTGTCACAGTCACTGTCTCGGGTTGACGGCTGTATTTCTGGCCCTGAAATACCTCCTCCTGAGGCTGCCATGTCTTGGTGCGGGTGGACAATACAGCGGTAGCCTCTTACATAAATCATCAAGGAGACCCACATGCTTCTCAGCTGTATTTCTGACGCGTCGGATTCTCCTTAGGGCCTGGGCAAGCTCCTGTCACTCAGGTCAGTTATATCCCTGGATTGCCCGTATGTGGGAGCAGATTTACTGTCCAGACAGAAAATACCAATGGGGGAGTTAAGAACTCCACCCTAAGGTAGTAGTTGCCCAGAGTTCGCGAGCAAGGGTTTTTGCCTCTTACTGATAGCACCATACAGGGCTTGGTTCTTGAAGCGAATTTCTTCCCTCGACGGCTCGCCTTGGGCGATTCCGAAGAGGAAGGATCTTCTATCTCAGGCACAGGGCAATATTTCATCACTGCCCCAAATTGTGGAATCTTTCATGTTTGGCCCCTAAGGGTACCAACTGAGGGACACAGGGCTTTCTCCTGAGGTTACCGAGACCTTTTTAAATGCCAGGCTTTTTCCACTTGAAGATGTTTATTTACCAATATAATGACTCCCCTGCTCTTACTTGAGCCAGCACTATAGAAAACATGTCCACCCCATATCTTCCCAAATTTGTCAGCTTCCTGCGGAGAAAGAGGTGTTTCTTGAAGAAACACTATATCATACCTCCTAAAATAAAGTAAATGTAAATCGAATCAATCCACTTGCATAAGAAACACCCAATGGTTTTTTCACCCATTGTTTGTATAAAAGACGCAAAGTATGTAAATACTTTGCGAATGCCCTTCGCCTCTATTCACAGCTTGTTTCTTGCATTCCCTGAACCGATCACGTTTCTCTCTTGTCGAACTCGCAAAGTCCGGGAACAAGAAAATATTATGATTCTTCCAAGACATTTTTCCACTGGTCCTCGCCTGGTGCAACACGATCTTTATCGGATGATCTCATAAATTTGGCCAGTTTGAAATCAAGCTTCCTTGTGTTATTGTGTAGGCTATTGCTTAATGAAAATGACCCCAAAGTACCACCTAGCATCCAACTAGCGGTAAAACTGGTGTTAGTCGGGTTGAACGTGAACACCGGACCTGTGTAAAAAATTATGAACCTGTGACAAGTCTAATGATTATGTGTATTTTAAAAAGCTTTGTAATTGATCTTTCTCTCCTCTTTACCTCATCAGTACAGTCAGTGCTGGTCCTACCCCATTCGACACCCTAGGCGAGACCCTCCAGTATCCCCCCTCCCCCCACTAAAATTATTAGAGAGCTATGTATTACGTTTTACACATAAAAGTACAAATTAACACATAATACAAA
This sequence comes from Xyrauchen texanus, assembly GCF_025860055.1. NCBI lineage: Eukaryota > Metazoa > Chordata > Actinopteri > Cypriniformes > Catostomidae > Xyrauchen > Xyrauchen texanus. The sequence goes on from NC_068300.1 coordinate 3,136,546, forward strand.
CCCAAACTAGCAAAACATTAATTATAACAATGTTGGGAAGAAATATGCAAGTGCATGTTATGGCTTCTTAAGTAGGCATCATAAATGGTTATCACTGTATATAGGAACAACTTTAATGTAAAGTGCATGTAATCCAAGTCAAGTGGCCTAAGATCTAAAAACGTTGTCTAAAAAAGGCTCACTGCCCTAAAGATCTATTCACATTGTACAGTATATTTCACAGCAGGCATATTTATAGGCTTTCATCATTACTAGGGAATCTGGGGCCCATCAAGTTCACAATCTATTGTGCTATGATGTTGTAGGGGGGTTTAAAATTATTTATTTAATTTATTCATTTTAAGCAGCGCAATGCGACATCAGAACACAGGGCTCAAGTGTTTAGAAGTACCCATTTCAAAGTGGCTAGTAAGAGTGAAATAAATACACACTACTGCTGATTCTAGGGTGGACAGGTGTTAATTTCAAACCTTGATGACTATAATCATTAACTGCAGTTATTAGGGAGAATAAATGGAATATAGAAAAACCTCTTGCACTGCAAACACTAATTAATACTGGACATTTGTTGTGTTCTGACATTTAATGTTCAATTTGTTGTTATATTTCTCCCTCTTTAATTGATTTTTGTCTATTTACTGTGTTTATTGTAGATCTGATGGAAGCGAAAGAGAAATGTCAAGAACTGAATAAAGTGGAGGACCAACATCAGTGTCAGAAACATCATGATTTTATATCTGGAGAAAAATCTTTGAGTTGCTCAAAGACTAAGAAGAATTTATCACCAGAAAGGCATAAAAGAAAAACAGCCAAAAAAACTTTCACCTGCTCACACTGTGGAAAGAGTTTCACTCAGTCAGAAAACCTGAAAAAACATGAGAGAAATCATACTGGAGAAAAACCTTACAAGTGCTCACATTGTGAAAAGAGTTTCACTCAGTCAGAAAACCTGAAAAAACATGAGAGAATTCATACTGGAGAAAAACCTTACAAGTGCTCACACTGTGAAAAGAGTTTCACTCAGTCACAAAACCTGAAAACACACGAGAGAATTCATACTGGAGAAAAACCTTACAAGTGTTCACACTGTGAAAAGAGTTTCACTCAGTCAGAAAACCTGAAAACACACGAGAGAATTCATACTGGAGAAAAACAACTACAACTGCTCTTCATGTTGGAAAAGTTTCAGGGCAGCAAGTAATCTACATAGACATGTAAATATAATTGCCAAGTAGACACACTGAGCAAAAATCATCTTCAGGTCCAACAAGATTAAGTAAAAAGTTGGAAAGATGAACCCAAAGATGGAATTTTTCCAAATTGAGTAGCATCTTCTGAAAATCCCCTGCTGATATTGTACGTTTGCCCACTGACAAACAAATGATCAGTCTATAATTTTAATGGTAGGTTAATTTGAACAGTGAGGGACAGAATAACAACAAATAAATCCAGAAAAATGCATGTCCAAAATGTTATCAATTGAATTGCATTTTAATGAGGGAAATAATTATTCGACCCCTCAGCAAAACATGATTTAGTACTTGGTGGCAAAACCCTTGTTGGTAATCACATAGGTCAGACATTTCTTGTAGTTGGCCACCAGGTTTGCACACATCTCAGGAGGGATTTTGTCCCACTCCTCTTTGCAGATCTTCTCCAAGTCATTAAGGTTTCGAGGCTGACGTTTGGCAATTCGAACCTTCAGCTCCCTCCACAGATTTTCTATGGGATTAAGGTCTGGAGACTGGCTAGGTCACTCCAGGACCTTAATGTGCTTCTTCTTGAGCCACTCCTTTGTTGCCTTGGCCGTGTGTTTTGGGTCATTGTCATGCTGGAATACCCATCCAGCACCCATTTTCAATGCCCTGGCTGAGGGAATGAGGTTCTCACCCATGATTTGATGGTACTTGACCCCGTCCATCATCCCTTTGATGTGAAGTTGTCCTGTCCCCTTAGCAGACAAACACCCCCAAAGCACAAGTTGAGTTGATTCCAAAGAGCTCAATTTTGGTCTCATCTGACCACAACACTTTCACCCAGTTCTCCTCTGAATCATTCAGATGTTCATTGGCAAACTTCAGACAGGCCTGTAGATGTGCTTTCTTGAGCAGGGGGACCTTGCGGGCGCTGCAGGATTTCAGTCCTTCATGGCATAGTGTGTTACCAATTGTTTTCTTGGTGACTATGGTCCCAGCTGTCTTGAGATCATTGACAAGATCCTCCCGTGTAGTTCTGGGCTGATTCCTCACCGTTCTCATGATCATCGCAACTCCACGTGGTGAGATCTTGCATGGAGCCCCAGACCGAGGGAGATTGACTGTTCTTTTGTGTTTCTTCCATTTGCAAATAATCTCCGCTGGTTTCCTGTATAAAAGACAGCTTGGAGCCAGAAATCTCTGATTGAGACGGGGTCGAATACTTATTTCCCTCATGAAAATGCAATTCAATTTATAACATTTTTGACATGCATTTTTCTGGATTTTTGTTGTTGTTCTGTCTCTCACTGTTCAATTTAACCTACCATTAAAATGATTGACTGATCATTTCTTTGTCAGTGGGCAAACGTATAATATCAGCAGGGGATCAAATACTTTTTTCCCTCACTGTATGTGATGTTTCATTTGTTAACGAATCAGTCTTTTCAAACCAATCTTTTAAGTGACCTAATCGTCCTCATTCACTTCTATACACTGACTTAGACTTCATGTTCACTGACTTTACTCCCTTTCGAAGCCAGTGAGTTCTAGTTTGATGTGCAAGAAGGGTTTGGTGATATTTCATGCCTGTAAAGACGGAATAAGTGCCAGCAAATAGGATTCGAGTGCGGGAGCAATTATTGATTTCACTGGCTGAAGGAATACACCACTGAATTAGATGTGTTGGTTTTTTGACTCTGATTGAAATACAGTACGTATTCTTTGTATTGAACCAAGAGTTCAATACAAAGAAGTTTTTTACTTGCTAAAATGCTTGGATTTATTTTCTGGTTGGGTTTTTGAAGTTTATATAGCTTTTCATGCTTTTATGAATTGAACATTACTCATGTTTTTACTAATGTTTTCCAGGGAAAATTCCTGTAACATGTTTACTGACATTCATGACTTCTGATAACTGAAAAACATTGCTGTTGTTTTGAGGTTCCCTAAGTGTGTGTGTGTGTGCCACCGTTTTCTCATTTCTTTTACCCCAGCCAATTGCTCAAGTTATCACTTTCCTTTGTCCTTTTTGCAGATAGTCTGTTAAAAAGCCACTAAATGTAAAGTTTCTACATGGTAGTCCCCATTAAATGTTTAAACATTTGTAGCGTCTGGAGGAATCAATGAAGGATAATCATGGACTCAGCTATTTTGGAGACAAAGAACCCCTGTAAGATCACGGAAATGGTCTGTGATAGTACAATGAACGATTGACAGAGAGACACTACCGCTATTGACAGAGGATCCTCGTGGTGTTTTCTAAAAACCCCCGCACATGTGACACCCTGTGCTTCACCACGTGAGAAAAGGGCATGTGAAAAGTTGGCAACAGAGAATATGTGTGTCTTCCAGTTAAAACCGAGAAATGTTTATTCTTAAGAAAATACGTTTCTTACATGGTAGTCCCCATTAAATGTTTAAACATTTCAAGTTGTTTATAATTTTATAGCGCAGCAATGTACGTATTAATTTGTTTACAGTGTTACCTTGAAAGTATTATTTTGCACATTTCTGAATATTATTAGGATTTTTAATAAAGTATATTTCAGGAGGGTCGCGTGACATCATGCAAGAAGCAGATGTGTAAAGACAAGCTCTGTGCACTTTGCTAAATTTTAAATTATTCTTGTTATAATCTGGTGAAATTCGATACACCCAGTTACACATTTGACCTTTGAGGTAAAACATGGCAAAGAAGTGAAAATCATCAGGCTCGGGAGACATTAAAAGACACTTACGTGTGCAGGATGAAAGCCCCGACAGGCCTACACACCGGGGACTCGGTTTGGCTGATGTGGCGGGAGAGGAGATCCAGAGTCAACTGTCCAACATGTCGGTGATGCTGAAGAAGGTTCTTACTGACTTTGAGGAGCTCGCTGTAATACATTGATCTATTACGGCGATGGAAAGTTCGTTACAAGAGTGACAGATGTTGAGAAATGAATCGATTATCTGGAGGCATAAGAGAGGGAATTAACTGCTAATACGCCCACGATCAAAGTTAATTTGGGACATGTTCTTGAAAGATCTTGAGATCGGAATTGCAGGAATAATGTCTGAATTGTTGGAATTCCTGAACATGAGGATGGCAGAGATATGGGGAAATTCCTAGACAAGCTTTTCCCGAGTCTGCTCGACATAACAGGCCACAAGTTAGAATTTGAGCGAGCTCAAAGATTTCCGGCTCAGGGATCTGCTGGGGGAGACAGGCCCCGATCAATCCTGGCCAAATTTTCTGAGATCATCCGATTAAGATCTCATGTTGCACTAGGTTAGGAACAAAGGAAAGCTTTCTTGGAAGAATCATAATATTTTCTTGTTCCCGGACTTTGCGAATTTGAGGAGAGAAACACTATCGGTTCAGGGAATGCAAAAAACTCTTACATCAACCTAAGATCGCTTTTGCACTGATGTTTCTGGCCAAGCTGATAATAGAAGTGAGGTATGTACATGTCCGAAACAGGCGCTGTCTTTTACACAAACAATGGGTGAGTTACCTTTGGGTGTTTCTCATGCAAGTGGATCGACTCGCTTTACATTGACTCTATTGTAGGAGGAAGCTGTGCACCATTTTTGTTTCTTTTTGCGTTGACTCCGCCTTGCGGTGGGAGTTTGTTTTGTGAGTGGCACTTTTCCTTTTACAATGGACAATACGGATGACTGTAAAATATCTACATGCTCACACAAAGGATGTCTTTTATAAAGTTGACATACTCAGTAAGTCATGGTACATACTTTTATGCGGCCTCCAAGTGAATTGACTTGATCATCCAAGGAACCAGGATGTCTGTTTTATTTATTTTTGTGTTGGTTCCACCTTGCGGCTCGAGTTTGTGGAATAACACTCCTTCGAGACAGTTGTTGATGAATATGTTCATTCATCATGCTTATGCCTTCTCCTGGCTGGAGTTTGTTTTGTGGAGTGTTTTTATGGAACATTGGAATGATTACGTAATCTGCTGAACTAATAAACAGCCGGCTCACTAAACATTAATTTGTCTGTCTGAGGAAACTGAATAACTTTATATAAGCTTGGAAATTTGTCTATGCCTTGTCTCCACAGAATTATTAATTCCTTTTTAAGTTAACTGGTATAAATCTGAAGCGTTGGCTCTGGCAGCGTACTGTCCAGTAACAGCCTTTAAGCCTGGCGCCTTCCAGTGTCCCAAACAGGGCATTAAGTATTTGGGTATTTTATTCCCAACAAATTTGTCTGATTTAGTTGGAATTAATTTTGACCCTTTAATAAAAAAGGTTTTCGAGCGATGTATTCAGGTGGGCTTAATTACATTTATCGATGATTGGGAAGGTTAATGTTATTAATATGAACTTTATTCTGAAATATAACTACCTGCAGTCTCTCCCGGTAGTTGTCCCCCCTCTTTGAAGCAATTTGAGAATATAGTGAAGTCTTTTATTTTGAGTGTTAAGCGCCCCAGATATTAAATAACCTGTATAGGCTGATTGATAGGGGTGGGCTAGGCCTACCCAAGATTCTGTTTTATTATTATGCGTTGGTCTCAGACATTTGGTCATTGGTCGCTTCCACCTGAAAGAACCCTTCCCTGGTTCTGCATTGGACCAGATGTTCTTGCCCCCATTTTGCCATTGCAAAGCCTTTCCATTAATTTAACCAGAGAAGTTAAATCACACCCCCTTATTTCACATTTGTACTCATTATGGTCAAAAGTGTCCAGAGTGTTTAATTCAGATATTTATCTAAATATTGCCTCACGCCTATGGATAAACCCCAAACGTCTAGATTTAAATCATACCATGCTCTGAGCCATGTACGTGTTCTGCTGACACAGGAGCGGGCAGGTGTTTTACGTGCCAAGACGACCGGCTCTATCGGACTGCACGTACCCTTCCCCAATGCCCCAAAAAAGTCGTCGGAGTCCTTCTGGTTACCCTAGACAGGGGAACAAGGCGACACTTTCCAACCTGGGCCAAGCCTGGCTGGGCCTCTTTTCTCTCTATGTTTCTCGCATAGAGCAATAGACGGCTGGGGACCTTACATACATCAAGGGAACGGGGTCTTACCCAATTTCATATTCTTTCAGGGGGAAAAGACTCTGTGGAGACCACCTACCTGGCGGGGAGGTAAAGTGGTGAATACATCACATGTGTTTTTAGGCGACACATGGGAGCGGCGCGGTGGTAGATCCAGCCTCAGCTAAGGGGAGTTGCTACAACACGGCGACCAGAGGGCAGCCGGAACTGCCTAAGGAAAATGCGGGTCTGCTTCGTAAGGGGACCGTATCGCGGAGAATACACACAGGGGGAGTCTGAGTAGGAGTCCTCACCCTGTGGAGCACCTATTCCAGTACAGGGTAGATTGAGTACCCGCAGTGGATTGGGTCGGCAAGTTCCTTCACTGAACTGCGGACCCATGAGGGCTAGGGAGGAATCGACCAGGGATTCGAGGAGTGGAATCTCCTGGGAATAAAAGACACAATTTTACCTCAACCGAGGGACCTGAGAAAACAGGGGATGAAACTTACTCAACCCTGAGATTGTAATATCTCGTGAAGGTGTTGGGTGTCGCCCAACCCGCTGCTCTACAAATGTCTGCTAGGGAGGTACCCCTGGCCAGTGCCCACAAGGACGCAACACTCCTTGTTGAGTGTGCTCGGACCCGCAAGGGGGTGGCACGGCCTTGGTGTGATAGGCCAATGAAATGGCGTCTACTTCCCAGTGGGAAAGCCTCTGTTTGGAGACAGCGTTTGCTTTCCGCTGTCCCCCAAAGCATACCAAGAGCTGCTGAGAACGTCTAAAGCTCTGCGTGCGGTCCAGATAGGTACGCAAAGCACGTACCGGACACCGCAACGAAAGGGCTGGGTCTGCCTCCTCCCGGGGCAGCACTTGCAGGTTCACTACGTGGTGGTAGGAACCTTGGGCACGTAGCTCGGTCGCGGTCTTAGGATCACATATGTGTGTAGGGTATCTCGGTTCAGGTTTGGGGAATGTATAACTAATATTGATGATTGTAATCAATGATTATTCATATGGTTTGAACTAGTTAACAATACATTCTAAATCGCCCCAAAAAGGGCTTATATAATCCAAGAGTCTGCTTCAGATATATATAGATAATTAAACACAACAAATTATAATTAATTAGGAATATACATCGTATGCAGACAGGCTATATTAATTTTAAGAACACCTTAATGGAATTGACCCGTATCGCAACTAACCAGTTCGTCCAGCGAACTGCTTTGCTAAATACTCTTGATCAATTCTCCAGTAGGTTTATTCTTAGTATAAGCTGACTTAATCAAAAGCACGTTAACTTACTTTGATAATATCAGCTCGTAGCTTAAGATCGCACATTAAAGAGGCTTTGTTTTATGACCAACAAACACAGATAATCAAGCGTATAATTGGGTTTAATACAAGGAACTAGGATATATCACTACACTTAACAAACAAACATTTAACATATAACATGAAACAAACAGAGTAAAAACGGTAAGGAAAGTAAAGAGAGGGTTAGCAAACTTGTTACAATTCGGTAAACCTTAAGAGCCATTACGGAAGTTACACACTTTAACGCATTTGAATTTAGATGAAATAATACTTGCACAATGGACCTTTGTGTGGCTGAACAAGACTGCGTGTTTATTGTGCCCTTGTTGCGTCCGTAAGATGGAGGATTTCTGTTGGGTGTTCCCCGAGCGTGGGTCGCTCGCGGGGAGTTCAAAGCATCTTAGGAGGAACGGTTGTTGTTGCTGAGAGAGAGTCCTTTTACCCAGAGGGTATCGGATTGCTCTAGAAACGTAAAGTGTTGAGCTTTGTCCAAAGACAAATAAAAGACTGAGATAAACGGCAAATAAAATAAAAGACATGTCTGACGAAAGTAACACAAAAGAAAAGTAAAGAAAGCTTGAAGGGCTTGAAGAGATAAGAGGGAAGAAGCCAAGAGAGAGATTCAATGCCGGAGCCTAACTTTTAAGGCAGGGAGGTCACACCTCCTCTGGGAGGACTGGCCCAATGAGACTCCTCCGTTTTGGGCGCGAGATTTTTTCTTTGTCCTGTCAAGGCTCATTTGCATAATTTCTCTGGAGTGTCTCTTTGGGTCGTAAAAACGTCAATAGCGCATTTTACTCCCCAAACTCGCTGGCACCACCTCAGTGATTTAGAGGGGGTTAACAGTGTGTGCATTGTATTCAGAATTAATGAGTTCATGATTCTCGTTCATACTCTACATGTGTCTGCCGGACCGAACTCCAGGCAAGTGTCACTGACAGAGAACGCTTGCAGGTCCTCAACCCTCTTGATGGAGGTGAGCGCGATCAGCAGGGCAGTCTTAAGAGAGAGACTGATCCAACTGATTCTAGCGGCTCGAAGGGAGGTCTCTGGAGGCCCGCGAGGACTACCGAGTGGCCCCAGGAGGGGAACAGGCTTGGCCGGGAGGGATTTAACCTCCGGTCGCCTCTTAGGAGCCTGATGATTAAGTCGTGCTTACCCAAGGACATGTCCGTCTACTGCGTCGTGGTGGGCCGCGATAGCAGTGACATACACCTTTAGGGTGGAAGGGGACAGCCTCCCCTCCAGCCTCTCTTGCAGGAATAAGAGCACTGACCTAACTGCGCACCTCTGTGGGTTTTCGGCCCGGAAGAACACCAATTTGCAAACAAGCGCCACTTTAGGGCGTAAAGATGCCTGGTAGAAGGGGCTCTGGCTTGGTTGATCGTGTTTACGATGGTAGGTGGTAGACCAGCTAGAGCTTCCGCACCCCATTCAGGGGCCAGACGTGGAGGTTTGGGTGCGGATGCCAGAGCGTGAAGAAGGTCCTTCCTCAGGGGATTTTAGCCAGGGAGAGGCTGTTGCGAGGAGTACGAGGTCCGAGAACCAAACCCGGGTGGGCCAATAGGGAGCCACTAATGTAACTTGTTCCTCGTCCTCCCTGGCCTTGCACAGCACCTATGCAAGAAGGCTCACTGGGGGAAATGCGTACTTGCGCAGCCACGTGGGCCAGCTGTGTGCCATTGCGTCTGCCCCAAGGGGGCAGTGGGAGGTCTCTCGGGAGGTAAGCAGATCTACCTGGGCCTTGCCGAATCGTTCCCAATCAGCTGGACTGACTGGGGGTGAAGCCTCCACTCTCCGCTGGGCAAGCGTTGTCTTGACAGCGCGTCCGCTATCACATTGAATTTGCCGGGGATGTGAGTGGCACACAGCGACCTGAGTCCATGGTGGTGCTGTCTGACCTGACTAGGACATGTTTGTCCCGAACTAACGGGAGGAACTTCCGCAGGGCAAAGAAAACAGTCAGCAACTCTAGGCAATTGATATGCCAGCGCAGTGGGGCCCCTCTCCAATGGCCCTCAGCTGCGTGCCCGTTGCACACGGCACCCCAACCCAGTCTGGAGGCGTCGGTTGTGACCAGGACGCGTCGGACACCTGCTGCAAGCCATATGCCCCTGGAGCCTCTGAAAGTGTTTCAGTGGAACCGCTGTCCTCCGCCTGAATGACTTCAGGCAGTTCAGCACCAACATGTGTGCGCTCCCTTGTTAGGTGCGCTATCATTGAGACCAAGTCTAACTCGATGCCGAGAAAAGAAATGCTCTGAACCAGGGAGAGCTGGCTCTTTTCCCAGTTGACCCGAAGCCCTAAACGGCTGAGGTGCCTGAGCAGTAAATACCTGTGCACGCATAGCAACTCTTGAGAGTGTGCTAGAATCAGCCAGTCATCGATGTAGTTGAGTATGCAGATGCCCATTTCCTTAACGGGGCAAGAGGTGCCCCTCTACGATTTTTGTGAACATGCGAGAGGTAGGGTTGCAACGATATGAGATTTTCACGGTATGATAACAGTCTCAGAAACTATCACGGTTTCACGGTATAACGGTATACGGTATTACACAATTACTATTATCATTGAAAACAGAAGGGTTATTTTATTTATTTATTTATTTTTGAGCAAACACTTTATTATAATTGAAACTTGAAACCATTTTTTTATTGAAGTATGTGTAAAAAAAGTCTCCCTTTTGAAAATGAATAATAGAAAAAATAAGAAAGCTAACAGAATTATAATAAACAGAATTATAAACATGATAAAAAAATATCATGTAACTATAACATGTTATATAACTAAAGCATGTTAGTTTACATGTTAGCATAGCATGTTAAATGAACTACTAAATGAAAAATAACATCAGCTGTGCTTTTAAAGTAATGTCCTATTATTATTAACAGTTAACATATACTGTAGGTGCGTGACAGCGAGGCCAGATTGCTCCGGTTTTGCTTCAGTACAGATTTTACATTGGAAATCAAATGTCGACCTGCCATAGATTAAACATAACCTGTATTTAATGTATCCTGGGTTGCATTTCATTTATGTTACATAGTTTTGTTCATGGTTTTCCAGTACAAGGACATGCATCAAATGACATTATTTTTGTTGTTTATGTCAACAACAAAATCTACAGGAAGTTGTCTCTCCCCCTTTTAAAAATTGAAGAGCATATTTACTTATATTATCCTGTTTGTTACCTAATATTACATATTTATTTATACACATATTACACAGACGGAAATGCTCCTCATTACCATGGTTCGGTCAGTGTGCTAGTCTTAAATAATAGTAATAATAATAATAAATTAATGTATTTATGAAAAATAAATACTAGCTGAAACACATCTTGAAACTTTAACTACAACTGCCACTGTTGATATAAAATGAGGTCTAATAGATTCTACCTTTAGATTATTTAATATGAAACTATAAAATTTCGAAATATAACGGTTACTTTTACTCATGTAAAATCGTGAAACAAATTTGTAAAAGTGATGTGTGTAATTATTAATATTTTTAACTATTTTGGTAAAGGGGCCACATCAGGCTTTGAGTAGTGCATAGGGGCCACATTGTATTACTTTTTAGATGCAATGTTCTGCATTGATTTGTTTTTTGTATCTTTTAAGCCCAGAAATAGTTGTGTACTCAATTTTCTGAAGTGTATCTGTGACTAATGGGACTATTCTGTGATTGCCTAAAGTATTGTATTGCTCTACAAAGATAGATACTTTTCTAACAGGCATTAAAAAACTGAATAAAGGTGGAGATTATACATTTATTTTGCCATCTCTACTTCCCTGTTAATTTATTATTCAGTTTTAATAATAATAATTTAAAAAAAGAAATTTATAGAACTTATATTTAATTAATACATTTTTGTCGCAAAGCGGTTGAGTTTACTTATTTTTATTCTAAAACTTTACCCGTTTACATGCTAAAAGAGTCATGATGCGGGTCTTCTCGATGGATTGACTTTCAGCACACAACTGAATAACACAACTGCATAAATATGATAAATGATTTCTTCAAGAGTTAGATTCACATACAGGTCACATCAACGTTTCTAAATTGCACAAATAAAAAAAACATTTACATATTCGTCTCCGGCTTGCATTTGCTCGCATGTCAATGACTACCCCTCTGCGTGTCAATGATGCAGAGATCTACTTTTATATATAATTTAATCACTGAGAAGGTTTATCAGCAAGAATAGTAGCACCAAACATCGCAAGGTGAAGTGAATCGCATAGCCAAATCGGATGGTGCTGGCCAGCCACTGCGTCGGGTTGGAAAGCGTTAGCAGGCAAGAGGCACTTAGGGGACAATCGCGTCTGATGTACCTGGAGGTGGGGCCACGTCAGGGGGCGTTGCCTCGTCCCGAGGTGGCTGCGCTGAGTGAAACCTTGAAGCACTTACCTTGCTCTGCTTACCTGGCATAGGGCGGGTTAGTGACTGAGGAGGATGACCTCTTGAGTCGGCCTCGAGTCTTGTCACAACCGGCTGGCCATAGGTATTGCGCAGTTGGGCATGTGAAGGCGGGAGGGCCACGTTCGTGGAGCCCTGAATACAAGTGCTCTGTGTCTGCTCGGCGGTGGTGAATACCGATTATGTGACCCAAGGAGCGAGAAAACCGCTCTCTTTGACAATGTGGGTACGGGATGTGGCGAACAAAAGAGAAAAGGAAACGATGGATTTACCTCCCGGCCCTCCAGCGGGGGATGGAGTTGTCTGGAAACCAGCTCTGTAGCGGACGTCTCGCTCCCTTGGTCGTCCGTCTCAGGGGCGCTTAGGAGCCTTCCGGGTCCTCTGTCCGGCCTGTGAGATGGGGGCTTCAGCTTCCTGTGGGGGGCTCTACGCTGGGGCCAAGATCTGGGCTCGAGTTGAGACGGAGCCACCTGAGCTTTCGCCGCAGCAGGGGGACGCCCTCGTGAGCAGACAGGGTGTGGGATCTTAATCCGCACCGGGGTAAGATGTGCTGGATGGCCTCCGTCTGCTTGGAGATGGGTTCATTGAGAAAGCCTGCTTTGTCGGCATCCCCTCATTTCGACCAGATTCAAACACAGGTGGCGCTCCTGTATCACCAAGGTGGACATCGCCTGCCCGAGTGCTCACATTGTGAAGAGAGGGGCAGAGCTGTCAACCGATCACCATCTGGTGGTGAGTTGGGTCAGGGGGTGGGGAAAGACTCTGGACAGACCTGGGAAGCCCAAGCGAGTAGTGTGGGGGAACTGGGAACGTTTGGAGCAGGTCCCTGTCTGTGAGATCCGGCAGAGTTTTTCAGGTATCCCTGTGGAAGTTGGGGACATTGAACCGGAGTGGGAAATGTTCAAAGCTTCCATTGCCCACGCCGCCATGGGCCATTTTCCGTCTGCTCGCCGAGGGTGTCCCCCTGCGAAGAAACACCAGGCTCGTCCCTTTGGTGCCCCTAGCACGGAGTCTGGATGCGTGGCTTTCACTTCCCAACCCGGCATATCAATTGCCTAGAGTTGGTGACTTTTTTTTGCCCTGCAGAATTTCCTCCCGTTAGTTCGGGACAAACATGTCCTTGTCAGGTCAGACAGCACCACCATGGACTCAGGTCACTGCGTGCCACTCACATCCCCGGAAAATTCAATGTGATAGCGAACGCGCTGTCATGACAACGCTTGCCCAGTGGAGAGTGGAGGCTTCACCCCCAGTCAGTCCAGCTGATTTGGGAACGATTCGACAAGGCCCAGGTAGATCTGTTTGCCTCCCGAGAGACCTCCCACTGCCTGCTCTGGTATGCCCGAACAAAGGCTCCCCTCGGGGCAGATGCAATGGCACACAGCTGGCCCGTGGGGCAGCGCAAGTATGCATTTCCCCCAGTGAGTCTTCTTGCACATTTGCTGTGCAAGGTCAGGGAGGATGAGGAACAAATCACACAAGTGGCTCCCTATTGGCCCACCCGGGTCTGGTTCTTGGACCTCATACTCCTCGCGAAAGCCCCTCCCTGGCAAATTCCCTTGAGGAAGGACCTTCTTATTCAGGGGCAGGGCATGCTCTGGCATCCGCACCCACACCTTTGGAACCTCCACGTCTGGCCCCTGGACGGGATGCGGAAGATCTAGCTGGTCTACCACCTACCGTCGTAGACACGATCAACCAAGCCAGAGCCCCTTCTACCAGGCATCTCTACGCCCTGAAGTGGTGCTTGTTCGCAAATTGGTGTTCTTCCCGGGCAGAAGACACGCAGAGGTGCACAGTTAGGTCAGTGCTCTTATTCCTGCAAGAGAGGCTGGAGGGGAGGCTGTCCCCTTCCACCCTAAAGGTGTATGTTTCTGCTATCGCGGCCCACCATGACGCAGTAGACGGCAAGTCCTTGGGTAAACACGACTTAATCATCAGGTTCCTAAGAGGTGCCTGGAGGTTAAATCCCTCCCGGCCAAGCCTGTTCCCCTCCTGTGACCTCTCGGTAGTCCTTGCGGGCCTCCAGAGACCTCCCTTCGAGCCGCTAGAATCAGTTGGACTCAGGGCCCTCTCTCTTAAGACTGCCCTGCTTATCATGCTCGTACTGAGCATGTTCTGAGCAGCTCTTTGTCTGCTTTGGGGGACAGCGGAAAAGGAACGCTGTCTCCAAACAGAGGCTTTCCCACTGGGTAGTGGACGCCATTTCATTGGCCTATCACACCCAGGCCATGCCCCCCACTTTGCGGGTCTGAGCTCACTCAACAAGGAGTGTTGCGTCCTCGTGGGCACTTGCCAGGGGGACCTCCCTGGCAGACATATGTAGAGCAGCGGGATTTTACATTTGCGAGATTTTACAGTCTCAGGGTTGAGTCAGTATCATCATGTGACGTATTCACCACTCTTACCTCCCCTTCCGGGCAGGTGTGGTCTCCGCAGGGTCTTTTCCCCCTGAAAGAATAGGAAACTGGGTAAGACCCCCTTCCCGTGATGCATGTAAAGGCCCCGGCCGTTTATTGCTCTATGCGAGAAACATAGAGAGAAAAGAGGCCCAGCCAGGCTCGCCCCGTTCCCAGGTTGGCAAGCGTCGCTTTGTTCCCCTGTCTAGGGTAACCCGAAGGATTCCGCATGGCGTGATTTAAATTGGAACCCTAGTCTCGCTTATCCGACACAAAGTTGAGAGAGCGACAGACGGGGAACGTCTAGGTTACGGATGTAACCTCCGTTCCCTGATGGAGGGAACGAGACGTTGTGTCCTCCCGGCCACGTCACTGAGCCGAGCCACTGTAGTGGTCTGACCATTTCCGGCTCCTCAGAAAAATCCTGAATGAACTCATAGTATTTCCTCACCTTTATACCCATATGTCCGGGGGCGGGGTATGCAAATACTATCTGCCAACTTCTCATTGACCTTTTTTCATAGATCAGAGGCATATTTGGCACTCAAGAGAGACCCCTAGTGTCGCTTCTCCGAAACAACGTCTCGTTCCCTCCATCAGGGAACGGAGGTTACATCCGTAACCTAGACATTTACCTGTGATTACTGTGGTAGTGGTGTAGTGGTCTAATGCACATAACTGGTAAACTGGTAATCAGAAGCTCGCTGGTTCGAACCCCACAGCCACCACCATTGTGTCCTTGAGCAAGGCACTTAACTCCAGGTTGCTCCGGGGGGATTGTCCCTGTAATAAGTGCTCTGTAAGTCGCTTTGGATAAAAGCGTCTGCCAAATGCATAAATGTAAATGTAAATGTTTTGTCCCAAAAACTAAAACAAACATGTCCCACCTCAGTCATGTTTACTACAATATTACTATATTAAAACCATGTTTCAGACCAAAAACATTACACATGTCATGGTAACTAATATAGTAAAGCCATGATTTTTTATTGTATGTTTTTAGGCTTCAGAGTGTTTTTATTTTACTATAGATTTATCATGATTAATCTTGTGATTATTATGGTTTTACTTCAAATACCATGATTAAATTACTACAGTAACCACAGTTAAACTATGATATTTATGGTAAAACCATAATAACACAAAATTAACCAGTTTTCATTTTCCTGTATTATTACTATGGTGTCACTTTTAATATCACTGTTAAAATATGTATACTGTAGTAAAATCATGGTAAATATAACACACAACTTGATCAATGTCAGGCCAGAGAGAGGATGAAAAATGTTTTAATGCAGAAAACGTTACTAACTTTATCAGTGGAGCTGACGGAAGATAATAAAACTATATAGAAAAAGAGCATTTCACACTTGAACATAATTAAAAAGAGTTTTAAAGAGTTCCAATGTACTAAAATATAGAGTTTGTCAGTAAACTAGTTTCCATCCACTTCTTGCGCTGTTTTGTTATCGACAAAGTGAAAATGCTTAAAATGTTTTATGCTAAATTTGTCGTCTTCTGCCTGTTTCCATTCGAATGGTTTTTATTGATAAAAATGGTGTGCGTGATGACGTCATGCTTAAAAAACACTTTGTCGCATAAGTTTTGGTTTATCGTAAAATAAATCTGTTTCCATACAGAAATGAGTGTATATCACTGATTGTGTACATTTCGCCTCCCAGATGTCCCCAATGTTTCTCCCCAAAGTTTTTTTTAAAATGGGGAGAGTATTGAGACAATTCATTGAAATTATCCAGCTTACCATCATTTTAATTTCATAAATAAATGCAATCAGAATAGAAGAAATTGGAACAAAAGGGAACAGTTACTCTTCTGATAGGACTATAATATTGGCCCTGATGTTGCACCTGTTGCTGGTTGCCACTGGTTGTGACCCGAAAGTGAATTGTCATGACCCTGTTCAAGCTGGCAACCTGCACCATGTAGTGGGTGAAACTTTCAGTCTTACTATAAGGACCATCCATCGATGTGTATATGCTGTGTGCACAACTATTAAAGAAAAACTGATGTGGTGTAATATCAGGGTTTACATATATGATACATCCCTGATATTCAATATTTTAAACAATCATTTAATCTAAAGCATTGACATCACAACTGCATAATGTCCCGCATATTTGTCCAGCAACTTTTAACGACTTTATTGTCATCTTAAATTTATTTTAGCATCATTGTAAGAGCCATAAATTGAATAATTTAAATGTAACACTATAGGTATAAACATTTGAGTAGATATTTAAATTAGTTTATGTTTATGTTATCCATGTATATTTGTCAAGCACCTCCCACTGTTTATTGTATAATGGTTTGCTCTGTCTTATTGCCTTTAAAATTGGCTTTTCCTGGTTGATTGGCACGTTTCCTTAAGAACGTAAGAAAGACGGAGCAACACAGTTTTTGACCGGAGTTTATGTTTGTTTCTGTTAATTGTGCAAGAATTTTCAGTAAACGATTGAAACTTGAATGAAGACCCGAGTCAGTTCTTTGACCGAGAGAAAATGAGACAGTAACGAAGGATTATTGCTACAGTCATAATACAATTGCCATTTTCTGAAGAAGCTCAGCTAATGCGATACGAGGCAAAGAGGGTTAGATTTTAAATATTTAAACGTTTTAAAACTCAGTACTGGACAAATAGTTCTAATAGTTTATAGTCTTGAAAAAAGTCATTCAGCCAACTTTTTTCATCTACAGAACTTGGTACGGCTAATTTATGTTTGTGTAAAGAAAAGGCAATTATATAGGCCTAACTATGTAATTTTTGCATTTGGGAAATTATTTGTTTAATTTAATGCTTTATTCGTTTTGTAATTAATTTATTTTAATATAGAGAATTTTGCCGGCATTTTTTTCAAAAGTAAGCTAAACTATATTTTTATAGAATTGGGCTGTTAGTGTTGCAATAATGCACACTGCTGTTTTTCTCCTAGTATTGTGTATTTATTTTTAATTTAAAACATCTTAGTTTACAAAAATATAGTTTTTTGTATTTTGGGCTAATTCAATGACTGCCGTCTATTATTTTGAATGGTGAGGAAAGGCAACTTTAATAAATGTATGGGTAGTTACAGCAATTAAATTAATTGCAAAGAGTGGCCTTTTATTTGTTCTCCATGCACTTATCGATAACCGGTGCATGATACGAGATATTTGTGTTGGCACTCCTGGAAGTGTCATGACGTGGATATGTTTGCAGTATCGGATCCATGCAGGTATGCCATTAAGACCAATCCATAACAGTGCCAGTAATGCTTCACGTATAATAAATAGTCTCAAGTATGTTCAGTTGAAGTTAAAAGTTTACATACACCTTTGCCAAATACATTTAAACTCACACATTTAAATGTCACAAATCCTGACATTTAATCATAGAAAACATTCCCTGTCTTAGGTCAGTTAGGATCATTTCTTTATTTTAAGAATGTTAATGTCAGAATAATAGTAGAGAG
The DNA here is from genome assembly GCF_025860055.1 of Xyrauchen texanus. Lineage (NCBI taxonomy): Eukaryota > Metazoa > Chordata > Actinopteri > Cypriniformes > Catostomidae > Xyrauchen > Xyrauchen texanus. The sequence goes on from NC_068300.1 coordinate 3,154,345, forward strand.
AATTATTTATTTCAGCTTTTATTTCTTTCATCACATTCCCAGTGGGTCAGAAGTTTACATACACTTTGTTAGTATTGCCTTTAAATTGTTTAACTTGGGTCAGATATTTTGGGTATCCTTCCACAAGCTTCTGACAATAAGTTGCTGGAATTTTGTCCCGTTCCTCCTGACAGAACTGGTGTAACTGAGTCGGGTTTGTAGGCTCTTTCTTGCTCACACACGCTTTTTCAGTTCTGCCCACACATATTCTATGGGATTGAAGTCAGGGCTTTGTGATGGCCACTCCAAAACCTTGACTTTGTTGTCCTTAAGCCATTTTGCCACAACTTTTGAGGTATATTTGGGGTGATTGTTCTTTGCAACCAAGCTTTAACTTCCTGGCTGATGTCTTGAGATATTGCTTCAATATATCCACATAATTTTCCTTCCTCATGATGCCATCTATTCTGTGAAGTGCACCAGTCCCTCCTTCAGCAAAGCACCCCACAACATGATGCTGCCACCCCAATGCTTCACGGTTGGGATGTTGTTCTTCGGCTTGCAAGTCTCGCCCTTTTTCCTCCAAACATAACAATGATCATTTTGACCAAACAGTTACATTTCTGTTTCATCAGATCAGAGTATATTTCAAGATCTTTGTCCCCATGTGCACTTGCAAACTGTAGTCTGGCTTTTTTATGGCGATTTTGGAGCAGTGGATTCTTCCTGGCTGAGCAGCCTCTCAGGTTATACCGATATAGGACTCGTTTTACTGTGGATATAGATACTTGTCTACCTGTTTCCTCCAGCATCTTCACAAGGTCCTTTGCTGTTGTTCTGGGATATATTTGCACTAATTGCACCAAACTATGTTCATCTCTATGAGACAGAATGTGTCTCCTTCCTGAGCGGGACGAAGGCTGTGTGGTCCCATTGTGTTTATACTTGCATACTATTGTTTGTACTGGTGAACGTGGTACTTCAGACATTTGGAAATTGCTCCCAAGTATGAACCAGACTTATGGTGGTCCACAATTTTCTTTTCCTGAGTTCTTGGCTGATTTCTTTGGATTTTCCCATGATGTCAAGCAAAGAGTCACTGAGTTTGAAGGTAGGCCTTAAAATACATCCACAGGTACACCTCCAATTCAGTACACCCATCAGAAGCTAACTGGATAATTGTCTAAAGGCTTGACATCATTTTCTGGGATTTTCCAAGCTGCTTAAAGGCACAGTTAACTTAGTGTATGCAAACTTCTGACCCACTGGAATGATGATATAGTCAACTAAAAGTGAAACAATCTGTCTGCACACATTTATATTTATAGGCTATCATATCAGAAACATATGATCGAAGATCGAAGTGAAGCAGGAGGAGATAAAAGAAGAAAACACAGCAGAGGAACAACAGGGAGATGAAGATTACTATATTTATACTATATAAGTTGTTTTATCATTCAAAACAGTTCCCTGTTGTTTATATTTTTGTTTAAGTGCTCAGTTTAAAAAGGTGCATGTACTACAGTGTTTTTTTGCACTGCTTTTTACCAGCGGCGCTGCACGTATTTGGATCTACAGTGTAGCAGCGGGGAACAAAGAAAAGCAAAAGTGATGATTTGTGCTTTCCTCATTTTAAGAAAAAGAAAGCTGCAAATAATGAATAGAGCACACTTTATTATTCTATTTCATTGTCCTTTGTGGGTTAGATTTCTTGGCCAGTGGTTCACAACTGGTTTTGCTTCGAGACTTTGCTTCGTGAAATTGGCCTCCTTTTGCCTTCGCTCAACAGCTCCGTGACAACTGCCGGCGGGGGGTGCTGGCTGAGGAGCTCAACGATGTCAGGCATGTCATTGATCTCATGGTGCTGGATCAGTTAATCTCCGACTACCAAAAGGGTCGACGGAGTGGGTCCAGTGCCACTGTCCGGCATTGATGGATGAAGCAGTACAGTTGGCGAAGGACCATTTAGCAGTGTACCCAGGGCTGGTGTGTCCCACTCTCTCTCTCTTTCGAGATTTTAAAGTTGCGACCCACCATTTTAAAGAACACAACCTGTATTTTAAGGGTCATGACAAACTAAACTACATTTACTGAGATGTTAACAGATACGTACACTGATAAGCCAAAACATCATGGCCACTCACAGGTGAAGAAAATAACGTTGATAATCTCCTAACAAGGCCACGTGTTAAGGTTTAGGTAGATTTAGATGTTAAGCAAACAATCAGTTCTTGTTGTCAACGTGTTGAACGCAGGAGAAACAGGCAGGAGTAAAGACCTTAGGGACTTTGACAAGGGCTAAATTGTTATGGCCAGATGACTGGCTCAGAGCATCTCTGAAACAAGCTAGGATTGTGGGGTGCTCCTGGTCAGCAGTGGTGAGTACCTACCGACAACGTTCCGAGGAGGGACAAACCACAAACCGGCGACAGGGTGTTGGGTGCCAAAGGTGCATTGATGTGTGAGGGCAGCAAAGGCTATCCCATCTGGTCTGAAACGAAAAAGTCACAGAACATTTTAATGATGGTTACGAGAGGAATGTGTCATAACACACAGTGCATTGCACCCTGATCAGACTGGTCAGAGTGCCCATGATGACCTCTGTCCAAAGTCAAAAGCGCCTACTGTGGGCAACCAAGCATTGCAACTGGACCTTGAAGCAGTGGAAGAAGTTTGCCTGGTCCGATGGTTTGTCTTGTACATGTACTCCATTTACCAGGGGAAGTGATGGCACCAGGATGCTCTGGGCAATGTTGTGCTGGGAAACCCTGGGTCCGGCCATTCATGTGGACATCAATTTGACAAGTGCTACCTACCTAAACTTTGTTGCAGACCAGGTACACCCCTTCATGGCAATGGTATTCCCTGATGGCAGTGGCCTCTTTCAACAGGATAATGCACACTGTGCACATGGCCTCCAAATTCCCTAGATCTCAGTCTGATTTAGCATCTGTGGGATGTGCTTGACCAACAAGTCTGATCCACGGTGACTCCACCCAGCAACTTACAGGACTTGAAGGATCTGCTGCTAATGTCTTGGTGCCAGATACACAGGACACCTTCAGGAGTCTTGTACAGTCCATGCCTCGGCAAGTCTGCAATGTTGTGGCGGCATGCGGAGGACCAACAGCATATTTGGCAGTTGGTTATAATGTTGTGTTTCATTAGTGCATGTATTATACATGATAGAAGACAACGTAAGCATCCATTTAATTTATGTTAAATTAAAATTTTCTTCCGGATTTTAAATCATCATCGATTTAACGTCACTTGATGTGATGTTTACATTTACTATAGCACAGTGTCACGTTTCAGTGTCTCAGAATTATTAATGAGACTGTATGGCCTTGTCCTGAGAGAAAATGCTGCCTCATGATTATTCATTAAACCATGTGGCCAGCGATTCAACTCTCAAGCACTGCAGTTAAGAGAGTTGATACCGGGATGCATCACATGAGTGTTCAAGACTGCAAAGCTTCCCCGCAATGCTGACACAGGGATAGGTCAGGCTTTCAATCAATGGCAAAACATTTTAAATGTTCGTGCAACACGCAATTATTAACGCTGGTGTTTCGAGATATTCAGTGATTTGCCATCTGAATAAAAAAATTGGGCTTGATTCGATAAGTCTAAGTGGTTTTTAAAAAACACAGTCAGAATTCACCAATTGAAAATTAATGGGAAAGACCAAAGAAACCTGAGCAATTTTTTATTAATCTGTCAAATACAATCAATAAATCAGCCACAATGCAGGAAAAAACAGACAGAAATTACAGGGTGAGACTCTAAAACATCCTCAGTGCAAAACACACACACACACACACACACACATACAAGAATGAAATAAGAATAAAATAGCAATAACTTTAACACAACACCTTTTTTTTTTTTTTTTTAATAAAACCAATAAATCCACCACAATGCTAAACATACACACTCAGAAATGAAGAGTGGAGAGGACAATACACTCACAATGCACAACACACACAGAAACAGGGCATCAATATGTGTAACTACAAGTCATCTGTTGTTTTCCAGTTGATGGCCACAATCTGAGAGACACACATTTGCAAAATAAATTTTTACTTTAGAAAGTTTGAAATTGCAAAATGTTTACTCTGATTTATACTCTTAATACTGAACTTTTAGAACTGTTTCTTGATGTTAATTTTCCTGACATTTTAATGCATTTAATTAGAGTTATTACATTTTTATGTTTTAAATACATTATTTTATTATATTATTAAATCACTGTTTTATTCTGTGTCTTCTCTTTGCAACACCATGGTCAGGTTTGATGACAAGCATAATGACATAAATTGCAAAAACTGACTCTTCAAATCAATTTTAAAATGCTAAACTTTGACAGATCATCTACTGGCTGTTACTGGAATAACAGACTTGTCATGTTATTTATATTTTGTTCACCAGATGGCAGCAAATATGTCTCCAATTTATGGCACATTCTCATATCTTCTTCCTGTTTAACTTACAGAAGTGCAAGCTCTTTTTTTTTATTTATTTATTTATTTTTTTACTTTCTTGTATATACAAATAAATGGTCAAATTTAGTTATATACATGTAAATAAGATCAATCCCACATCTAAACTTTCTGGTCAAAAATGAATGTGAATACCAAAGGAATGTACTATTTTATAATACTAGGAGGGTTATTGTGAGTTAATGGTTTCTACGATCTAATTAGACTTGTGGTGCTTTTGGGAAACGCTGCCCTGATTACTTCTATTTGTGAATCAACATCTTGGAATAAGTCTCAAAAGTTATCTTGACATCAGCCGTCGCCTTGGCAATCATGATTTTAAGCTTGATTACACTTTCTATCATCATCTAGCGTTCTACATGTGTCAAGCGCTAACAAGTAGCACCGAGTTTGGGTCTGTTAGCAAACGTGCACTGAGCCTGTTATATTTAACTACATCACTTCAAATTAACTTTGTTTTCACGTTTATGTAAATCCAAACATATTTGGCTGCTACAAGATAACATACAAGTCATAAGTACTCCCATGGCACTGGGTATTTGTGTACAGAGGAGGTGAAGATGTTAAAACGAGGAGCACATTTACTGTTAAACTCTTCATGCTGTTTTCCTCCTGAATAAAAGTTTGAAGGTTGGTTTAACTGGACCAATAGAGCTGTTGCAGTTGCAAAATTTGAACCACCTTTAGTTAAGCATTGTACTGTGGAAGGGGTGCACGAAAATTACATGTTCATTGTGGATCAAACTTTAAAAAGTGTGTTATTGAACAAAGACTGGTTAAAAAAACTGTAAAGTTGTGTTCAGTTATTGTTTGTGCCCAACCAGAAATAATGAGGTTGAGACTCCCCTGTAACAAGGCCGTATCCACAGGTGATACCACAGACGGTTCCTAATTACTGTGGTTAGATTGATATAGATAGTCCTAAAAAACATTTAATAAACTTTAGCCCTTCTGTGGTGGTTCTGTCTCCATGTAAAAGGTATTTGAGTGTGGTGACTATACGTTTAAATGTAATTACAAATGTATAATTATGAGTTGTTTATATCTTCATCAAAGCAAGTAATATTTATGTTATACATTTTTAATCGTATAACATAATATCGACATGAAAATAGCACATTATGACACAGGCTTTGAGTCATGACCAGAGGCGATGTCCAGGTAATCTGTGTAACACAGCTCATAACATAACACACATAAAGTGTTCATCCTCAAGTTACTTGCAATTTTAGGTTTCAACCACAGATGTCACTAAAGAGCATAAAGTTATGTAGTGCAGCTTTAAATATAGACAAAAATATTATTTGAGTGTATTTACACTCACCAAACACTTTATTAGGAACACCTGTACCTCCACTTATTCATGCGATTATCTAATTAGCCAATCGTGTGGCAGCAGTGACATGCTTAAAATCGTGCAGAATTGCTCATGCAGGAGCTTCAGTTAATGTTCACATAAACCATCAGAATGTTGAAAAATTGTGATCTCAGTGATTTCGACCGTGGCATGATTGTTGGTGCCAGAAGGGCTGGTTTGAGTGTTTCTGTAACTGGTGATCTTTTGGGATTTTCACGCACAAGTCTCTAGAGTTTACTTAGAATGCTGCCAAAAACAAAAAACATCCAGTGAGAGGCAGTTCTGCAGATGGAAACGCCTTGTTGATGAGAGAGGTCAACGGAGAATGGCCAGACTGGTAGTTAGCAGAATAGCGTCTCAGAATGCACATGTTAAATAAATTGATCAATTGTCACACATTATACATACACTTCTGCATATATACAGTGAAATTATTTATTTTTCACATATCCCTGATAAGCTGAGGTCAGAGTGCATGGTCAGCCATGATACAGCACCCCTGGAGCAGATAGGGTCAAGGGCCTTGCTCAAGGGCCCAACAGTGGTGTCTTGGCAGTCTTGGGGCTTGAACCCCTGACCTTCTGGTCAGTAACCCAGAGCCTTAAACGCTGAGCCGCCACTGCCCTGTGAACATTGAGGCAGATGGGCTACACCAGCAGAAGACCACCTCTAGTGTTAGGACAATAGGACAATAGTGTTCCTAATAAAGTGCTCAGTGAGTGTATCAGTGGGGATTTCTTTAAGACTGCAAGGGAAGCTCAGCTTCCCCTATAATGTCAAAAAAATAATGGTCAAATATGTACTATTGTGTAAACAATTTATTGACTAAAAATGCGTTAGAACACGTTCATCTCGAAGACGAGTTCGTTCAGAATCAGCTACATTACATATAGCAGGTCGGCTGACTCGATTTACTTCTCATACATTCCCGTAGCGTCAGTGCATTTCCCTGTTGAAGCCGAGCGTCCATTGACTTCAATGGGGCTGCTCTGAACAGTTTTTTCAGTGCTCGAAAATAGACGGTCATTGGATAAATGCTGCGATTATGTCCCGCCCACGGACGCTCAGCGTCTCTGGGGGTGAATGAGGAGTGGGCTGGCCCGGACTCGGGCTTCAGCGTGATGATTGGAGGATCTGTCGAAAGACTGCGTCTCCTTTTGATTGACAGCGAATCTGTACTATAAGAAGTCACTGAAGCTATTTCGCGCTCAGTCCCATCACGGATTTCTCAAGTGTAGGCGAAAGACAAACTGCTGCAACCTATTTCTTTATATTTGTTTGGTGAAATTGCTAGTCAATTTGCATAATACATTTCACACAATTATACACACATTCCTTGTTTCAGTTTTACCAAGTTTAATATATTTTGTTTTAGAGCGTTCGCTCGTTCGTTCATTCATTCATTCATACAGTAGGCTAGGCTAAGCGTCAGTACGGGTGAAACTGCGCACGATGGCAGATGGTGCTAATATTGTCGACCTGATTTTGGCGAAGCCATTTGAAAGTCTTCCTTACGAGGAAAAAATTAGAATTAAACAGCAGGGCAGATCAACACCTAAGATTGATTTAGTGCAAAAAATAGGGTAAATAAGTTTATAATGTAGGCCGAAAATGAGCTTCCCTCTTTGAAAGACCAGCAGCCGCCACTGGAGTGTATATATATATATATATATATATATATATATATATATACAGGTGAAACTCGAAAAATTAGAATATCGTGCAAAAGTTCATTAATTTCAGTAATTCAACTTAAATGGTGAAACTAATATATTATATAGACTCATTACAAGCAAAGTAAGATATTTCAAGCCTTTATTTGATATAATTTTGATGATTATGGCTTACAGCTTATGAAAACCCCAAATTCAGAATCTCAGAAAATTAGAATATTGTGAAAAGGTTCAGTATTGTAGCTCAAAGTGTCACACTCTAATCAGCTAAACACCTGCAAAGGGTTCCTGAGCCTTTAAATGGTCTCTCAGTCTGGTTCAGTTGAATTCACAATCATGGGGAAGACTGCTGACCTGACAGTTGTGCAGAAAACCATCATTGACACCCTCCACAAGGAGGGAAAGCCTCAAAAGGTAATTGCAAAAGAAGTTGGATGTTCTCAAAGTGCTGTATCAAAGCACATTAATAGAAAGTTAAGTGGAAGGGAAAAGTGTGGAAGAAAAAGGTGCACAAGCAGCAGGGATGACCGTAGCCTGGAGAGGATTGTCAGGAAAAGGCCATTCAAATGTGTGGGGAGCTTCACAAGGAGTGGACTGAGGCTGGAGTTACTGCATCAAGAGCCACCACACACAGACGGGTCCTGGACATGGGCTTCAAATGTCAAACGTCTTACCTGGGCTAAAGAAAAAAGAACTGGTCTGTTGCTCAGTGGTCCAAAGTCCTCTTTTCTGATGAGAGCAAATTTTGCATCTCATTTGGAAACCAAGGTCCCAGAGTCTGGAGGAAGAATGGAGAGGCACACAATCCAAGATGCTTGAAGTCCAGTGTGAAGTTTCCACAGTCTGTGTTGGTTTGGGGAGCCATGTCATCGGCTGGTGTTGGTCCACTGTGCTTTATTAAGTCCAGAGTCAACGCAGCCGTCTACCGGGACATTTTAGAGCACTTCATGCTTCCTTCAGCAGACAAGCTTTATGGAGATGCTGACTTCATTTTCCAGCAGGACTTGGCACCTGCCCACACTGCCAAAAGTACCAAAACCTGGTTCAATGACCATGGTATTACTGTGCTTGATTGGCCAGCAAACTCGCCTGACCTGAACCCCATAGAGAATCTATGGGGCATTGCCAAGAGAAAGATGAGAGACACGAGACCAAACAATGCAGAAGAGCTGAAGGCCGCTATTGAAGCATCTTGGTCTTCCATAACACCTCAGCAGTGCCACAGGCTGATAGCATCCATGCCACGCGCATTGAGGCAGTAATTAATGCAAAAGGGGCCCAAACCAAGTACTGAGTACATATGCATGATTATACTTTTCAGAGGGCCGACATTTCTGTATTTAAAATCCTTTTTTTATTGATTTCATGTAATATTCTAATTTTCTGAGATTCTGAATTTGGGGTTTTCATAAGCTGTAAGCCATAATCATCAAAATTATATCAAATAAAGGCTTGAAATATCTTACTTTGCTTGTAATGAGTCTATATAATATATTAGTTTCACCTTTTAAGTTGAATTACTGAAATTAATGAACTTTTGCACGATATTCAAATTTTTCAAGTTTCACCTGTACACTTTGATTTTGTTTTTCGCATGTGTATCTCCCTGACCTATGGTGGTACCCTAGGCGACTGCCTAGTTTGCCTTTACCAAGAAACTGCCCTGCATGAAAGCTTCAAAAGGTTCAGTAGCAATCCTGTCACAGCCTGTTTTTTGGCTCTGAATAGACCATAATTTAATTTTGCACTGCCAGAGGGTGTTTGCGGGTTCATCTAGTAAGGTATAGAATTAGAGAGAACCACACATCCCATGGTTTGCCTCGTGTTCTCATGCTAGTCTGCACAAAATCTTTGATGAGAAATCTTACGTTTTTTTCTTTGTTCCCTCTTCATTTATATTGAGGAACTCCCTGTTGTCCTACTCATCTGCTCTTGAGGTGCAGACCGCGCAACATGCATCGTTATTGCTAAGAGACTGATATATATAGAGGATTTACTTACTTGGGAAGGACAAGATGTGATCACAATTGGACCCGAAATCACCTAGGAAGTACTTCCTAGGGACATGTATTTCAGACTTTGTATTTAATCAACTTGTATTAGTACTTGTTTTATGTTCCTTGTGGTACTTATATCTGGCTCTACCTATATATTTTACATCTTGTATATATTGTGTAAAATATGGCAAGCCAATATTATGGTTCGAGGACAAACCCAATCTTGATTTTATCGCTGGCCCGTTTGTATCAAGGAGAGATCCACAACCATTAAGGTAACTCATTACCACATTTAGTGAATTGTATTTTAATTCAGAAGATGACAATGGCTCAGACAACTCAGCTGAGGCTCCGATTCCTCCCTGAAGCAGGATGAAGCAGCACTTGACCCATATTCCCCTTTCCACCAGTTAATAGAAGAGTTAATAAGAGGGAGAGAGTATGAGAAAGTGTGATTCCATGGTTCCATGGGGCAGGTGAACGATCAGCTGCTCCAGCACCTTCAGATCAATGACATCCTCCACATTGCGGTCTTCCTCGTTAGCACCCACTTCCGGCAGGCATCACGGAATTGCTAGGCAAACGTGAACGGGCGGCAGGCTTCACTAAGGGTGAGGGAGCGGAACCAATGGCGATGTTGTTCTTGCGTGCATCCGACCTGTTGCAGGACAGCCGACTTCAGTTTCGAGTAGTCCAGGTGGTCCTCGGCGGGTATATGCTGTGCCGTGAGCTGGCCCTCCCCGGAAAGCGATGGCAGTAGGTGGAGGGCCCATTGTGTTAGCGGCCAGCCGGAGGTGGTGGCCGACTGTTCGAAACAGGCTCACAAATGCTTCTTAAATGCCCCATCTTCTTGAGCACCAGGTGTGGCTTCATCGCTGCTTCGGGTGTCACGGCAGAGGACCCTCCTGGAGCTAGCCAGCTCTGTAAGGCTTGCCGATCCTCGGCCTGAGCTTGAAGGAGCAAGACAACAAACTTGATTTTGCCGTGTGAGAGGTATTGCGAATATAATAAGCTTGTGTGAATGCTGTAACATACAGGAATCTTTCCCCTACCATCCTTATTTTTGGAAATCCCCTACTGATCCAGATCCAAATGCGTGGTTCAGAAGATATTAGATGTTACTTGGAGTAAATAAAAAAATGTCACCGATCCAAAGTGGGCCCCACCCTCTGAATGAATGAATAGATGAGGGGCCCTATTGTAGGAGTGCTAAGACTTAAGTGCAGCGTTATGCGATACGTAATACGCGGTTGGAAAAGCCAGTGGGTCTGGCCATGAAGTTTTTATATATTTGTGTAAGCATGCACGAAGTCTAGAAGCAAGTGGGTTTGTGAAATCGTGCGGGCTAAGCGCTAATGTGCTGGTCAAGTGGGAGGAGCTGGTCAAGAAGTGGAGTGGTGGTGGCGTAGTGTGCTAAAGCACATAACTGGCAATCAGAAGGTTGCTGGTTTGATCCCCACAGCCACCACCATTGTGTCCTTGATTAAGGCACTTAACTCCAGGTTGCTCCGGGGGGATTGTCCCTGTAATAAGTGCACTGTAAGTCACTTTGGATAAAAGCGTCTGCCAAATGCATAAATGTAATCTAATTGTAAGTGAAAATGTATTCTGAGGTTGATGGGATTGCAAATTTAAGGGTCAAGATAAGATCAGCTGATTAACTTTCCCATAAAATACAGTGAATTGTTTTGGGCTTTTAAGGTATCTGTTGGTGCATCGTGCTTATGTCAACTAGGCAGCATGTCAAGATAATGGAGTCTAGATAAACATTTTAATGCAAACAAGAACTTGCTGAGAGATTTAAGTAATATAACTGATAAATGCCCCCCATTTGTAACCTAACTCCTCCCTCTCTACTAATTTGCTCTCAGCACCCCCAGCATCCTTTCAACGGGCACTGGGAGGCAGTATCACCCCCGTTGAGTACCCCTGATATAGAGGAATAAAGTGCATGTGGATCAAACACACGTGCATGTATCAGGTGCAGTGAGTACAGAAAAGCACGTATATCATTTATATATAATTTTCTTTATCTGTATTATAATGCGTTCAAATCCCAAACACGTTTTTTACTAATGCATTTATTTAAACGATGTAAAGCAATAATGTCAGTCATTGTCGTATCAACCTCATTGAAATGTTTATTAAAAAATAATAATCAAATGATATAAAAAATGTGAATAAAAAATAAAACCTACAAATAACCATTAGAGAACTTTCCGTATTCTTTCTAGGTTGTCTCACAAAAACCTCCCTGCAAGATTAGTTTGTGGTTACAAAAATACCCCTGGGGGTACCTTCTGTGTTTGCTGGATTGTCATTTTGCCCACAAATGACAACAAATATTAGGCATCACTATTTTTTGGTGACTGCTGAGCTTGATTTTTATTAAGATATAGAGTGGAGTTTGCTCCATGTAAACAAACCTTCCAAAGCAAAGTCTCCTTAAAAGGGTCCAGGACAGGACAGGTATATGCCACATTGTTAAATTAAATTAATACAGATGAAATTATCTCAGAGAAACAGTTTCATATTACAGAAATGTACACATGATAGTGAATAAGAAACGATCGTGAACGTAGTTGTTTTTCTTTCTTCTCCCTTCGGCTCTGTCCAGCAGGTGGCGGTAAAGCACCAAACCGCCTCTGAACCGCAGAAGAAGAAGAAGAAGAACTCAGTACGAGCTCTCGGTTCGGCACGTGTTTTACATCATTTGTGTGATTTATATTTATTTTAATGTGTGTTTTTCTATGCATGTTGTTTTTCTCTCTACGTGTAAATATATCTAAGAATATACTGTTTAATTTCGGACATATGAACTCGTTAAATCCAGCGGCTGATTGTAAACGATAATACTGTATATTTATAGTCTGTTACAATATCTGATAATGTTCCTGCTTTTAGGGGAATGAAACTAAACACAAAGCACACATTTATATTTACACCATCTCTAAACCAGTTAGTTTGCTGAACAGAGCTGTTCTTGTGTAAATCAGTAGGAACTGATCTGTCCATGAAGGATATTGATGATTTCATCACAGAAGTCTCTCAGCTGAAGAAAGAGGTGACGTCACTGAAGACAAAACTGATGGAGAGGGACGACAGGTTACAGGTTAAACATTCATTTCATCCTTAAAGTTGAGATTGTAAGCTTTCAAATGATGTGATATGATGAACAGTACAGATGTGATTGTGTTGTGTTTGTCAGGAGCTGGAGAAGGTTTCCTGTCAATCTTCAGTGTGTGTGACTGATGGGACCTCCACAGAATGTCAGGATTCAGTGTGGAGCGGCAGAGATCAGTCCACACCACAGCGACTGCTGGACAAACTCTCTGAACAGAGATCCAGAGACACACAGGACTCACAGCTCACTTTACTCTGTTCTACTGACAGTAATCAGGGTGATCAAACCCCCACAGAGTCCCAGACACCAGCGGAGATTGAAGTGATGCTGGTGGAGATAAAAGAAGAGGAACAGAGTGATGAAGATGATGATGATGATTTTATTCCTTCAGGTATGTTTCTTCCTTTAATCTTATACAAATCATATACTTACACTTTATTAGGAACACCTGTACATCTACATAATCATGCGATTATCTAATCAGCCAATCGTGTGGCAGCAGTGCATCAAATCATGCAGATACGGGACAGGAGCTTCAGATAATGTTCACATCAACCATCAGAATGGGGAAAAGTTTTATCTAATTGATTTGGACCATGGCACAATCGTTGGTGCCAGACGGGCTGTTTTTTTTTTCACCCTTTTTCTCCCAATTTGGAATGCTCAATGTGCTTTTTTAAGTCCTCGTGGTCGCGTAGTGATTCGCCTCAATCCGGGTGGTGGAGGACGAAGACAGAGTCTGAAATTAATAAAATCCCAGATGCTGATTTTTGTTCAACCAAAATCCTAATAATAAGGGCAAGTACAGTAAAGGACTTTAAAGTCTGAACCTTTAAGCATTATGAACAAATTATTAAGTTTTCCTCGTGATTTTAGAAAACAAACTTTTTACTAGAAGCACATTCACAACTCTGTAAAGTAGTGTACTCGTAAGTATAGACATAATGTGATATTTATACGTGTAAAGGGTCATCACATGACTCGTGTCAGCGCTGCAGAATACATTGAAGTCTATGAAGTGAGTGATGTTTATACGGGTAAAGGGTCATCACATGACTCGTGTCAGCGCTGCAGAATACATTGAAGTCTATGAAGTGAGTGATATTTATACGAGTAAAGGGTCATCACATGACTCGTGTCAGCGCTGCAGAATACATTGAAGTCTATGAAGTGAGTGATGTTTATACGTGTAAAGGGTCATCACATGACTCGTGTCAGCGCTGCAGAATACACTGAAGTCTATGAAGCGAGTGATGTTTATACGCGTAAAGGGTCATCACATGACTCGTGTCAGCGCTGCAGAATACATTGAAGTCTATGAAGGGAGTGATATTTATACGCGTAAAGGGTCATCACATGACTCGCGTCAGCGCTGCAGAATACATTGAAGTCTATGAAGTGAGTGATATTTATACGCGTAAAGGGTCATCACATGACTCGTGTCAGCGCTGCAGAATACATTGAAGTCTATGAAGGGAGTGATGTTTATACGGGTAAAGGGTCATCACATGACTCGTGTCAGCGCTGCAGAATACATTGAAGTCTATGAAGTGAGTGATATTTATACGTGTAAAGGGTCATCACATGACTCGCGTCAGCACTGCAGAATACATTGAAGTCTATGAAGTGAGTGATGTTTATACGTGTAAAGGGTCATCACATGACTCGTGTCAGCGCTGCAGAATACATTGAAGTCTATGAAGTGAGTGATATTTATACGTGTAAATGGTCATCACATGACTCGCGTCAGCACTGCAGAATACATTGAAGTCTATGAAGTGAGTGATGTTTATACGAGTAAAGGGTCATCACATGACTCGCGTCAGCGCTGCAGAATACATTGAAGTCTATGAAGTGAGTGATGTTTATATGAGTAAAGGGTCATCACATGACTGGAGTCAGTGCTGCAGAATACATTGAAGTCTATGAAGTGAGTTATAGTTATACGAGTAAAGAGTCATCACATGACTGGAGTCAGTGCTGCAGAATACATTGAAGTCTATGAAGTGAGTGATATTTATACGTGTAAAGGGTCATCACATGACTCGCGTCAGCGCTGCAGAATACATTGAAGTCTGTGAAGTGAGTGATATTTATACGTGTAAAGGGTCATCACATGACTCGTGTCAGCGCTGCAGAATACATTGAAGTCTGTGAAGTGAGTGATATTTATACGAGTAAAGGGTCATCACATGACTCGTGTCAGTGCTGCAGAATACATTGAAGTCTGTGAAGTGAGTGATATTTATACGCGTAAAGGGTCATCACATGACTCGCGTCAGTGCTGCAGAATACATTGAAGTCTGTGAAGTGAGTGATATTTATACGCGTAAAGGGTCATCACATGACTCGCGTCAGTGCTGCAGAATACATTGAAGTCTGTGAAGTGAGTGATATTTATACGCGTAAAGGGTCATCACATGACTCGTGTCTGCGCTGCAGAATACATTGAAGTCTGTGAAGTGAGTGATATTTATACGTGTAAAGGGTCATCACATGACTCGCGTCAGTGCTGCAGAATACATTGAAGTCTGTGAAGTGAGTGATATTTATACGTGTAAAGGGTCATCACATGACTCGTGTCTGCGCTGCAGAATACATTGAAGTCTATGAAGCGAGTGATATTTATACGTGTAAATGGTCATCACATGACTCGCGTCAGCGCTGCAGAATACATTGAAGTCTATGAAGCGAGTGATATTTATACGTGTAAAGGGTCATCACATGACTCGTGTCAGCACTGCAGAATACATTGAAGTCTATGAAGTGAGTGATATTTATATGAGTAAAGGGTCATCACATGACTCGTGTCAGTGCTGCAGAATACATTGAAGTCTATGAAGTGAGTGATGTTTATACGAGTAAAGGGTCATCACATGACTCGCGTCAGTGCTGCAGAATACATTGAAGTCTATGAAGGGAGTGATATTTATAGGAGTAAAGGGTCATCACATGACTCGCGTCAGCACTGCAGAATACATTGAAGTCTATGAAGTGAGTGATGTTTATACGCGTAAATGGTCATCACATGACTCGCGTCAGTGCTGCAGAATACATTGAAGTCTATGAAGTGAGTGATATTTATACGAGTAAAGGGTCATCACATGACTCGTGTCAGTGCTGCAGAATACATTGAAGTCTATGAAGTGAGTGATATTTATACGTGTAAAGGGTCATCACATGACTCGTGTCAGCGCTGCAGAACACATTGAAGTCTATGAAGTGAGTGATATTTATACGTGTAAAGGGTCATCACGTGACTCGCGTCAGCGCTGCAGAATACATTGAAGTCTATGAAGGGAGTGATGTTTATACGAGTAAAGGGTCATCACATGACTCGTGTCAGTGCTGCAGAATACATTGAAGTCTATGAAGTGAGTGATATTTATACGGGTAAAGGGTCATCACATGACTCGCGTCAGCGCTGCAGAATACATTGAAGTCTGTGAAGTGACGTCACACCAAAGTGTTTTTCATACATGTTTCTGCTTCACAAATAATGTCTTTAAGTGTTAAAAGCAACAAGAAATATTTAAAAACTGTCCAAATTTGTGGAGAGACATTGAATGTCTCATAATTTCTTTTAATTAAATATTACCTTATCGTTTATGAATATCACAGACTCCAGTTATTGAACTCATTTAAATTAACCAAGAAAAAGCTTCTAAACATAAACAAGTCCTTTTATTACTTTCTGCTATCAACTGCAAGCTTTTTCTCTCTCTTCCAAATACATGTTTTCAATGTTTATTGTGAACACCTCCCACTTTTATACGTGACAAACTGGTAAAATCGCCCTCTGTGACACTTTCTGCAACTCTTGTCTTGTGGAGGGCGATGCGGCGCTTGGCGCTCATGTTCAGCCTCCAGATCCAAATTAAAACTGCCACGAGAAGTCGTCTGTCCGAGGCAAAGACGCAAAATCTAACGACAATCGCCTCAGCATCCATCTCCCTTGATGCGTTTCATTACACACAGGCGAGTTTAAATCGATGCGGACTAGGAGGAAGGTTTGAGTTGTCGTTCTGTTCAGTTCGTTTTTCACGTGTTTTGTTCATATTTTAATAATATTTGTTTTTTGTAATATTGCGTTGTTCATATGTCGTGTTTTAGTGCCTCCGCTGAAACATTAATCAGCTTTGTGTCTCTGTTGTTCAGAGTCCTCTTCATAAATAAATAAATGCATAATCTGCTGTACCCTCGTCCTGTAAAGTCACGAATAAAAATTAAAATGTGAATGAAAATTAAAGCTATTAAATGTCTTATCATTAAAATATGACAATTAAAATGACGGGTAAAAATAGATGATGACGGACAATGTGACTTTTTTTTTTTTGGCATAGCTGAATTTCAAACATTACATTTTGAAGTTGACGGTGTTTCTTTAGTCCACAAGAGGGCGCAATTAATACATAAACCATTCAGCACAGTTATATTATTGCAAAGAACTTTCCTATCCTGGCTGTTAATCAAGAGCATTTCCATTTCAATTTATGTGCATAAAATAAATACATTTTTAGTTAGTTCGTATTTTCAAGTCAAAAGAAAAACGAGTGAAATGCTTCAATAGACATGGTGTTACACTTGCACTGATGCCACAGTACACTACAGACTCAAGCGTCATAATAACAGCGAAATACAACATTGTTCTTTATTCATTACAGTGTATGTAGAGTAGCGATATTCCCAGATAGCAGTGGTGTGTGGCTGAACTCGGTGGTGAAGCGGCTCAGATTATGAGCACAGGTCAGGGGCTGTTCAATCAGACGAAACACAAGAGACTGAAACCAAACGCGAGGATCTCGAGACTGACACACGTTTCCTGACGAAGCATTTAAACAACCCATTGCTTAATCTGAGAAACACTTCTAAGATACAGACGCAACAGCCAGAGACGTCCATCAACTGTAAGGGGCTGTTCACACCGGACACTGTTGCAATCATCCATTAGTTTTTCTATGTAAACACTCGCTAGACGAACGTCTTTTGTTTCACTTTGTTTTTGTTTATTCAGCGTCTCGTGCAGGAGTGTGACGATGTGTCTTATTAAAAATAACTTTAAAAGCATCTTGAGACATCTTAAATCTGTTAAACTGTATTTGTTGCACTGTGTGTCTAGACCGTTTTAGCAAGAATTCTGAAGTCATCTCCAGTGCTTGAATCCACAGTTTTTGCATTCGAATGTGCATCTTTTGTTTAAATTTCTTAAATATTTTGTGGACTTCATGATTTTCTCCAGAAGTGATGGGACCCCTGTCTTCCAAACAGTTCAATCTTCGACTCATTAGTCCACAGAACGTTCTTCCAAAAGGTTTGAGGATCATCAAGGTGTGTTTTGGCAGAATTCAGAAGAGCCTTCATGTGGTGCTGGGCTAGCAGATGGCATTTTTGTCCGGTGTCTTTCTGATATTGGAGTCATGAACGGTGAACTTTATTAGTGCAAAAGAGGCCTGCAGATCCTTGTTGTTGTTCTTGGCTTTTATGTGACTTCCTGGATGAGTCGTTGCTGTGCTCTGGGAGGAATTTTGAAAGGTCGGCCACTTCTGGGAATGTTCACTACTGTGCCAAGTGTCCTCCATTTGGGGATACTGGCTCTCACTGTGGTTCTTCGGAGTCCCAGAGCCTTTGAAATATCTTTGTAAATCTTCTAAGAAATCTTCTAGAGTTAAAATTAAATGATATATTAATTTCCTTTCATAATGTAATGCATTAAGTCTTGGTAAATAGTATGTCTCTTTAAGAAAAGATGCAGTTAGATCAGGAAAACCATTTTAATATCAAATTAAGTTGTTTTAAAGCATGGTTTAAATAAATTACATTTGGCAGTCCAAATAATGGCTAAATTGAGTATCCTATACAAAACTGAAATCCA
Source organism: Xyrauchen texanus (assembly GCF_025860055.1). NCBI lineage: Eukaryota > Metazoa > Chordata > Actinopteri > Cypriniformes > Catostomidae > Xyrauchen > Xyrauchen texanus. Next base: position 3,172,849 of record NC_068300.1, read on the forward strand.
TGCATGGTCTTTGTGTAGGCCTATGATAAGATTACGTAATATCTTCAATATAGTCTTTATTTACTCAAAATAAAACAATAGCCTACTGGATGGTATTACGTCACGCCACGGTTGCGTCATCCCTCCAAAACTCCACAACATTTCTGTGTTCATATTAGCAGTGTCCATAACATTTATGTTGTTCAAGACACAATATACATAAAATATACTAACAAAAATACACCATTAAAAAAATAAATGCTATATGGAGTCTTCTGGGTTTTGCAGTATTAAATATTAATAAATATATTTGCGAAGTAACATTCGACTATTAAAAATAGCTGAAAATGTACATATCTTTTATTAGAATTATTATAATTAAAATCAGGGATGTTGAGTTACGTTTCATGCCACCCTTGAATGAGTCTGTGCCCCACATGGGCCACCCCAGTCAAAAAAGTCTGGACACGCCACTGAGTGCATTAAACATTCTAAGAGCACGCGTGAGGCTCATAATAGTGGTTACTTAAAGGGACAGTTAACCCAAAAATGAAAATTCTCTTATAATTTACTCACCCTCATGCAATCCCAGATGTGTGACTTAATTTCTTCTGAAGAACACAAAGTTGTAATTTTAGAAGAATACCTCAGATCTATAGGACCACACAATGCAAGTGAATGGTGACCAAAACTTTTTGCTGCCTTTGTGCTTTTGAGAGCTTCAGTGTAATCCAAACGACTCATGAGGAATCTGCATGTTAACACAGAATCTTGTTGGAATCTCTGACGTTCTCAACCTTTATGTTGTTCCAAACATTTATCACAGTCCGTATAAATGATTAAAATCAAGAAATGCAGTTATTATCCAGAATTGAGGGTATATTGTACATACAGTGGTATAAAATGTGATCTCAACTTCATCAGTCATAAGTATAGACAAACACAATATGCTTGAAATAACGTACAAACAATTATAATCTTTCACGTCTTTATTGAACAAATCCCATTAAACATTCACAGTGATATGGAAAAAGTATGTGCACCCTTGGATGTTTCCGATAGCTGTGCAATGTTCCAAAGGAATTTTTAGTCATTCATTCTTACAGAACTGCTTCAGCTCAGCCATTTTCTTAGGACATCTGGTGTGAACGGCTCTCTTGATGTCATTCCACAGCATCTCTATTGGGTTAAGGTCTGGACTCTGACTGGGACACTCCAAATGTTGGATGTGACAGGGTGGGGCCGGGTGGTGATTCTGCACACCCGGTCCCTTATCAGGCTAATTAAGCCTCCGGGAAGGATAAAGGCCGACTGCGGATGGTGGTGCAAGAGAGAGAGATCGTCAGGAGTGGTGGTGGCGTAGTGGGCTAAAGCACATAACAGTTAATCATAAGGTCGCTTGTTCGATCCCCACTGCACCACCATTGTGTCCTTGAGCAAGGCACTTAACTCCAGGTTGCTCTGGGGGGATTGTCCCTGTAACAAGTGCACTGTAAGTCTCTTTGGATAAAAGCGTCTTCCAAATGCATAAATGTAAATGTTTACAGGCATCGTGTGTTGATGTTTGTGTCTTTCATACGTTTTTAATTTAAATATTATTTATATCATTAAGCCTGTTCTCACGTCCTCATTTCCCTTAATCTGTTTTACAGTGGATTTTCTTTTTTTAAGCCATTCTGTAGTGGATTTACTTCAATGTTTACAGTCATTGACCTGCTGCATCATCCAACTTCTACTGAGCTTCAGCTGGCTCACAGCCACCCTGACATTATCCTGTAGGATATCTTGATGAACTTGGGAATTAATTTTTCCCACAATGATGGCAAGCGGTCTAGGCCCCGATGTAGCAAAACGGCTCCAAATCATGATGATCCCTCCACCATACTTAACCGTTGGGATGATGTTTTCATGTTGGTATGTGGTGCCCTTTTTATGCCATATGTAGTGCTGCATATTCTTCCCAAACAATTCAACCTTAGTTCGTCAGTCCTCAAAACATTTCTCCAGTAGAGTTGTGGAATGTCAAGGTGGTCTTTGGCAAACTTCAGGCGCAAAGCAATGGTTTTGATGGAAAGCAGCGGCTTCCTTTATGATGTCCTGCCATGAACACCATACCTGTTTAATGTTTTACATATAGTAGACTCATGAACAGAGATGTTAACCACTTCCAATGACTCCAACTCTACCTCATTGAGCTTCCTGCATTGTGCCCTTTGACTCATCTTGGCTGGACGGCCACTTCTAGAGAGAGTACCTATAGTACTAAATCATCTCCATTTACAGACAGTTTGTGTAACTGTGGACAGATGAATATCTAATGGCCACTTCTAGTGAGAGCACCTATAGTACTAAATCACCTCCATTTATAGACAGTTTGTCTAACTGTGGACAGATGAATATCTAACGGACACTTCTAGTGAGAGTACCTATAGTACTAAATCACCTCCATTTATAGACAGTTTGTCTAACTGTGGACAGATGAATATCTAATGGCCACTTCTAGTGAGAGCACCTATAGTACTAAATCACCTCCATTTATAGACAGTTTGTCTAACTGTGGACAGATGAATATCTAACGGACACTTCTAGTGAGAGTACCTATAGTACTAAATCATCTCCATTTATAGACAGTTTGTCTAACTGTGGACAGATGAATATCTAACGGCCACTTCTAGTGAGAGTACCTATAGTACTAAATCACCTCCATTTATAGACAGTTTGTGTAACTGTGGACAGATGAATATCTAACCTCATAAGATAACTTCATAACCCTTTCCAGCTTTATGCAAAGCAACAATTCTTGATCGTAGGTGTTCTGAGATCTCTTTTGGTCCACGTCAGCAGATGCTTCTTGTGAATAGCAAACTCAACATGTTTGAGTGCTTTTTATAAGTCAAAGCAGCTCTAACCCACACCTCCAATCTCATTGGAGAGGTTTTCCGACTCTAGCTTTTGTTCTCGTCATTAGCCTAGGGGTTTACATACTTATTTCAGCCTACACTGTGAATGTTTGAACGATGTATTCAATATTCATTATTGGACGATACAATAATTTGTGTGTCATTAAACAGATTGTGTTTGTTCATTATTTAACTTGGATGAAGATCAAACCAGATTTTAAGACAAGTCTATACATGAATGCAAGAAATTCCAAAGGGTTTACATACTTTTTCTTGCCACTGTACCTTTTGCATAGCAAATACTGTACATATTCTGCCATTTTAAATTAGGGTTCATTTTGATTATTTAAATGTATGCCTCTTGAATTGATTTGTCAATTTACTGTGTTCATTTCAGAGCTGATTGAAGTGAAAGAGGAGAGTGAAGAACTGGATGACGTGCAGCAGAAAGATCATGATTTCATAACTGAAGAATCTTTAAGTGTCTCAAATACTAACAAGAATTTCACATGTAACAGTCATCTTAATACACACATGAGAGTTTATACTGGGAAGAAACCTTACACATGCCATCAGTGTGGAAAAAGTTTTGCATATGCAGTCGATTTCAAGAATCATCTCCGCTATCATTCTGGACTGAGACCATTTAAATGTGATCAGTGTGATAAAACATTTGCTTTGAAGTCAGTTCTAAAACAACATCTGAAAACTCACACAAATGAGAAGCCTTACAAGTGTTCTTTTTGTGGAAAAAGCTTTGCACGCCAGTCTTATTTTAAAGAGCACCAGAAAATACATACTGGCGAGAGGGCTTTTATATGCTTAGAATGCGAGAAAACCTTTATTACAGCCAGCGACTTGAACAAGCACCAGAGAATTCATACTGGAGAGAAACCTTACAAGTGCTCACACTGCGAAAAAAGTTTCACTCAGTCAGAACACCTGAAAAAACATGAGAGAATTCATACTGGAGAAAAACCTTATAAGTGCTCGCACTGCGGAAAGAGTTTCACTCATTCACAAAACCTGAAAACACATGAGAGATTCCACACGGGAGAAAAACCTTATATTTGTTCACACTGTGGAAAAAGTTTTACTCAGTCACAAAACTTGAAAAAACACGAGAGATTCCACACGGGAGAAAAACCTTATATTTGTTCACACTGTGGAAAGAGTTTCACTCAGTCACAAAACCTGAAAAAACATGAGAGAATCCATACTGGGTAAAAAACATACATTTGTTCACTCTGTGGAAAGAGTTTCACTCAGTCACAAAACCTGATAAAACAAGAGAATCCATATCACTGCTCTTTGTGTGGAAAGAGTTTCAGCGCAGCAAGTCTACATACAGTGCATCCGGAAAGTATTCACAGCGCTTCACTTTTTCCACATATTGTTATGTTAAAGCGTTATTCCAAAATGGATTAAATTCATTATTTTCCTCAAAATTCTACAAACAATACCCCATAATGACATGTACATAATTATTCACTGCCTTTGCCATGACACTCAAAATTGAGCTCAGGTGAATCCTGTTTCCACTGATCATCCTTGAGATGTTTCTACAACTTGATTGGTGTCCACCTGTGGTAAATTCAGTTGGACATGATTTGGAAAGGCACACACCTGTCTATATAAGGTCTCACAGTTAACAGTGCATGTCAGAGCACAAACCAAGCCATGAATTCCAGGGAATTGTCTGTAGACCTCCGAGACAGGATTGTATCGAGGCACAGATCTGGGGAAGGGTACAGAAAAATGTCTGCAGCATTGAAGGTCCCAATGAGTACAGTGACCTCCATCATCCGTTATTGGAATAAGTTTGGAACCACCAGGACTCTTCCTAGAGCTGGCCGCCTGGCCTAACTGAGCGATCGGGGGAGAAGGGCCTTATGCTGCGTTCACACCGGATGCGAATAGCGCGTCAGGCGCGAGTGATTTCAATGTTAAGTCAATGCAAAGACGCGTTACGCGCATAAAAAATTTCTGCGGCGCGAATGAGGTGTAGAGCGTGGCGCGGTAGACGCGAATACGCCTCATTCGCGCGTCAAGTTCGCGCGAATTGAGCGTCTGGCGCGTTACGCGCGAATGGTGCATTTTGTGCATTCACGCGTTTGACGCGAATTCGCGTCTGCCGCCCGAGTTGAAAAATCTGAACTTTGGCGTCAATTCGCGCTGCGTTAACCAATCAGGAGCCTAGCTGCCTGCTGTCACTCAGGAGGTAAAGTGACGTAAACTCCCGCTCGGAATCTTTCATTCCAAAATCACTGACAGCTAACTTATGGAGGAAAAATTAATTCTTGTTGTAAGCAGTCACCCAGAATTGTACGATTCCACTTCATATTTTTACAGAGACAGGAACAAAAAGGACCTCGCTTGGAAGAGGGTCAGTGAGGAGATTGGGCAACCTGGTAAGTTGTAAATACAAATTAATCTTTAATATTTGTCCACTTCTTTACGATAGAAATGCTACAGTCACTGTTATTTCTTGAACAAGAACATGTGGACATCAAAACATGCAAACTCAGAGTGAGGGTTTACAGTTTTATTGAAATTGCGGGACAACAGGTCATCAAACTGGGCGCGGGACAAGCGGAAGTACCGCTGAAAGCGGCCGTCATCCAGGCGCAGCTCCTGGAGCAAATGATGAAATTCGCCGAACTGGGAACGCCTCCGGAGGGTCTGGTGAACCCAAGTACGGTGACGACGACCCATACGCCGCTGTTCTGCTCTCCAGAGCAAATACAGAGCGGTGACTCGCTCCACGAATGCTCGATCAACATCAGCCATCTTGTAAAAAGATGGCCGTCAACGGGTTTCGCCTCCGACGCGCGTAAATTTCGCTTCAAACTTTTGTTTTTTTACGTGCGTCAATTTCGCTCTTGACGCGCGAATGGATTCAAAGTGGTCAAGCGTATAACTAGACGCGGTAGGCGCGAATTTGACACACTATTCGCGTCTGGTGTGAACGCAGCATTAGTCAGGGAGGTGACCAAGAACCCGATGGTCACTCTGACAGAGCTCCAGCATTTCTCTGTGGAGAGAGGAGAACCTTCCAGATGATCAACCATCTCTGCAGCACTCCACCAATCAGGCCTGTATGGTAGAGTGGCCAGACGGAAGCCACTCCTCAGTAAAAGGCACATAACAGCCTGCCTGGAGTTTGCCTAAAGGCACCTGAAGGACTCTCAGACCATGAGAAACTAATTTCTCTGGTCTGATGAAACAAAGATTGAACTCTTTGGCCTCAATGCAGACATGTCACGTGCCAGCCTGCTTCAAGTCCTCAACTATCATCCCTGTTCCCAAGAATTCAAGGACCACAGGACTAAACGACTTAAGACCCGTCGCCCTGACCTCTGTGGTTATGAAGTCCTTTGAGTGCCTTGTGCTTTCACACCTCAAAGACATCACTGACCCCCACCTGGACCCCCTGCAGTTTGCATACAGAGCCAACAGGTCTGTAGACGATACAGTCAACTTGGCCCTCCACTACATCCTCCAGCACCTGGACTCTGCAGGAACCTATGCCAGGATCCTGTTTGTGGATTTCAGCTCTGCCTTTAACACCATAATTCTGGCTCTGCTCCAGGAGAAGCTCTCCCAGCTAAGTGTGCCTGACTTCACCTGCAGGTGGATCACTGACTTCCTGTCTGACAGAAAGCAGCATGTGAAGCTGGGGAAACACATCTCCGACTCATAGACCATTAGCACTGGATCCCCCCAGGGCTGCGTTCTTTCTCCTCTGCTCTTCTCCCTGTACACTAACAGCTGCACCTCCAGTCACCAGTCCATCAAGCTTCTGAAGTTTGCGGATGACACCTCCCTCATCAGACTCATCTCTGATGGTGACAAGTCCACCTACAGGTGGGAGGTTGACCACCTGGTGACCTGGTGCAATCAAAACAACCTTGAGCTCAATGCTCTAAAGACAGTGGAGATGGTTGTGGACTTCAGGAAGAACTCAGCCTCACCTGCACCTGCCCCCATCACCCTCTGTGACTCCACAATCGACACTGCGGAGTCTTTCTGCTTCCTGGGAACCATCATCGCCCAGGACCTCAAGTGGGAGCTGTACATCAGCTACCTCATCAAGAAAGCACAACAGAGAATGTACTTCCTGCGGCAGCTGAAGAAATTCAACCTGCCAAAGACAATGATGGTGCACTTCTACACAGCCATCATCGAGTCCATCCTCACATCCTCCATCACTATCTGGTACGCTGCTACTACTGCCAAGGACAAGGGCAGACTGCAGTGTGTCATCCGGTCTGCACAGAAGGTGATTGGCTGCAATCTGCAGCCGCTCCAGGACCTGTACGCCTCCAGGAGCCTGAAGTGTGCTGGAAAGATTGTGGCTGATCTCTCCCACCCTGGCCACAATCTTTATGAGACACTCCCCTCTGGCAGAAGGCTGAGGTCCATCAGGACAAAAACCTCACGCCACAAGAACAGTTTCTTCCCATCCGCCACTTGCCTTATCAACAAGGCCCGGTACCCACCCTGACACTCTCCACACTCCACCTCTGGCTCTACATGCCACTGTACTTACTCTGCTGCTCTTTTATTTTTATTCTTACTTTTAATATATACTGTGTGGACATATTTATATTTATATTGCTTATATTTTAATAGTTGTTTTTTATATTTAGAGAATGTGACACGCGCCTACAACACCAAAACAAATTCCTTGTATGCGTAAAAAACATACTTGGCAATAAAACTTTTTCTGATTCTGAATGGCAAGCGTCATGTCTGGAGGAAACCAGGCACCGCTCATCACCTGGCCATTACCATCCCTACAGTGAAGCATGGTGGTGGCAGTATCATGCTGTGGGGATGTTTTTCAGTGGCAGGAACTGTGAGACTAGTCAGGATCGAGGGAAAGATGAACACAGCAATGTACAGAGACATCCTTGATGAAAACCTGTTCAGAGCACTCTGGACCTCAGACTGGGGCAAAGGTTCATTTTCTAACAAGACAACGACCCTAAGCACACAGCCAAGATAACAAAGCAGTGGCTATGGAACAACTCTGTGAATGTCCTTGAGTGGCCCACCCAGAGCCCAGACTTGAACCTGATTGAACATCTCTGGAGAGATCTGAAAATGTCTGTGCACGATGCTCCCAATCCAACCTGATGGATCTTGAGAGGTCCTGCAAAGAAGAATGGGAGAAACTGCCCAAAAATAGGTGTGCCAAGCTTGTAGCGTCATACTCAAAAAGACTTGAGGCTGTAATCGGTGCCAAAGGTGCTTCAACAAAGTATTGAGCAAAGGCTGTGAATACTTGCGTACATGTCTGTTTTTTTATGAATTTGCAAAGATTTCAAGCAAACTTCTTTCACGTTGTCATTATGGGGTTTTGTTTGTAGAATTTTGAGGAAAATATTGAATTTAATCCATTTTGGAATAAGGCTGTAACATAACAAAATGTGGAAAAAGTGAAGCGCTGTGAATACTCTCCGGATGCACTGTATATATTTGATGTGTGTTTACATCTAGACGTAGTTTTTAAGTTGTTTGTTCATCTGCGATACGTCTAAGACGTTTCCCCTCGGATGTGAATAAGACCTTCAGCAGTTTATAGTTTAGAATGTTTGTAAATCAGATCTTTTTAAGATTTTTAGCAGATGTTAATTAGATTGTGATGCTTTTTAGATGAGAAGATCTAAAACAGATATTTTTGAGCCGCATGTGTCCTATCTGGCGATAGAATTTCTCCCAAAAGAGCAGTGTTTTATGACATTTATCTCCTATTGTCTTCGGGTCATTTTTGACCCATGACATGTAAAGAATACATTGTAAGTACTGCATCGTTTTTGGTACTGGAACCAAATGTTGTGACTTCATGAAGACCATCAAAACAACAAAAACAAACAAAAAAATGAATTTTGTATTTATTGTTTAAGAGAAGTACCTAAAACAAATTGTTCCTTCCATTGTCTTAAAGGGACAGTTCACCCAAAAGTGTAAGTTCAGTCATTGTTTACTCACCCCTGTGTTGCTGTAAACCTGTATGACTTACTGTATGTTTCTGAACACAAAGGGAGATATTGTGAAATAATGTTGTGCTCAGTGATGTCATACAATGGCAGTTTATGGTGACCACCTCTTCAAGCTTCAAAAGAACACAAAAGTATAATTCAGAAGTCTAATAAATTATTCCATGAGACTCGTGAATGTTATGAAAGTACACCATGAAGTTTGGTGAGAAATCTAAAGTATTATTTAGTGTAAATGTTCACTGACCGTTGATTTCCTGCGTGTGTCCATGATAGGGCACAAGAGCAACAGATTGGGGCGTTCAAGTGAAAACTCGTTTTGTTTATCTAATAACAGTGATAGTGACAGAACACAACACTGCTGCAAACAAAACATTGAACAGAACTTGCTAAACATGTCTGAAGAGTTTGTAGTCAAAGAATTGATGCATTTCTATGCCCAGCCTTTTTTTTTTCTTTTTGAAATGGAGTATTGTAAATCAAACAGAAACATAGGAGTCTGAAGGCAGCCACAGTCACACTTTATCCTAACATGATGGCTAACAACACATGATAAAAGGTATATTTTCTATGGTAATCAGAGTTTTTGTCCTAACCAGTAGTGACGAGCAACGATAGTCTATCGATCACTTGTTTTCTATCACGTGGGTAACTCCGGCCATTGTGAGCTACCATTGGTCCAAAAACTCTCATAACAGTATATTAAAGCCAGCATCTAATGAGCTGGTTAAAGAGGAAGAAATTGTGTTTTAGTATGGCCAAGTCAAAGTCAAGACTTTAACTCAGTTGAGATGTTGCGGCTTGACCTGAAGAGGGCTGTTCGTGCAAGAAATCCCCAAAATATTAATGAACTGAAACAAACTTGTAGGGACGAATGATGTAAAATCCGCCCTCAGTGATGTAAAAGGCAGATCAACAGCTACAGGAAACATTTGGTGGAGGTTATTGCTGCTGAAGGAGGTTCTACCAGTTCACTTACTTTGCCAGCATGGACTGTGAATAATTAAACGTGTTCAATAAAATCATAAAAACTATCAATTTTTGTCATTACTATAAGCAGATTGTGTTTGCCTATTATTAGGACTCCGGTGAAGATCAGACCACATTTTCTGAATAATAAATGGAGAAATGTAGGTCATTCCAAAGGGTTCACATACTTTTTCTTGCCACTGTATATATATATATATATATATATATATATATATATATATATATATATATATATATAAAATAAGAGGAGGATCATGTCAGGATGAGCCTGCAACAAGGGTACCACATGAGGGAGGAGGATGTCTTCCCTGTAACGCACAGTGTTGAGATTGCCTGCAATGACAACAAGCTCAGTCTGATGATGCTGTGACACACCGCCCCAGACCATGACGGACCGTCCACCTCATAGACGCAAGTCCAACCACCCCCCCTGGTGAGACAAAACCACGACTCGCCAGCGAAGAGCACTTTTTGCCAGACCTGTCTGGTCCATCGAAGGTGGGTTTGTGCGACATTGGTGCCGGTGATGTCTGGTAATGACCTGCCTTACAACAGGCCTACAAGCCCTCAGTCCAGCCTCTCTCAGCCTATTGCGGACAGTCGGAGCACTGATGGAGGGATTGTGCGTTCCTGGTATAACTCGGGGAGTTGTTATTGCCATCCTGTACCTGTCCCACAGGTGTGATATTCGGATGTACCGATCCTATGCAGGTGTTGTTACACTTGGTCTGCCACTGCGAGGACGATCAGCTGTCCTTCCTGTTTCCCTGTAGCACTGTCTTAGGCATCTCACAGTACGGAACAGGGCTGGTAATCTTGCACACTGCGCATTTTCCCGGTGGGCCGACGCACTTTTGGGCCAATCAGGGGCGGTATATCCATCGGCACAACCGAGCGGGCCGGTGGTTCAGCCGTGAAACGTGCTGAATGGGCTGTGATAAGCAACAATGAGTCGCCGCGTTATGCAGACCTGACCACAAATCGGCGCTGCGATATGCAGAAAAGGACAGCGAAGGACATTCTGAACAGTTGGGCCAGTTGCTATGTAAAATCCACATTACAATTTATTGCCCTGGCCACATCTGCAGTCCTCATGCCTCCATGCATAATGCCTAAGGCACGTTCTCACAGATGAGCAGGAATCCTGGGCATCTTTCTTTTGGTGTTTTTCAGAGTCAGTAGAAAGGTCTCTTTAGTGTCCTAAGCTTTTATAACTGTGACCTTAATTGCCAACTGTCTGTAAGCTGTTAGCGTCTTAACCAAGTGTGCCGCACAAGCCCTCAAAAGTGAAGCCAAAAGGTCTCGATCGCCCCCCGGTGACTGGTCCTAGTATAGGTCATTAACCCCGCCTCCCCATGTTATTCAGCGGGACGTGAGACCAACTAAACTATTAAATGACACTTCACATATCTTTTTTCCAAAGATAGTTTCTGTCATTTACTGTAGTTTCTATCACGTTGATGTCATTTCAAGTGTTTGTTTTCAAAATAAGTTTGTTTTTAGTTATTTGATGCTATAAAAACGCTGCTGTGACATCATGATTGACAGGTTCTCTGAGCGAAGTAGTCACTGAAGCACCAACGGACTTTTTTTCGGGATCTTCAGAGGACTGAGGAGATTGGAGCTTTAAATTTAATATCTAAATTTCTATGATTAATTATTTCACACGTCAAAAGTGCAGGGGCGTGTGCTTGCGATTGATTGGGCGAGAGTGAGGGCGGGGCCTTGATTTCGCGGCTTTACTTCCTGCCCACTACTGCGCAGGTCTGGTCCCGAAATCGCAACTGCGCAGACTCAAGTCCCAAGATGTCAGCGCCATAACGGGACACTGGCGGCTTCAGTTCTCACCAATGGAAAAGAGCGAAGGGGCGTCGTCCATCTTTTTTTACAGTCTATGGTTTCATCTAGGTTGTCAGAAGGAATCACAAGAGTTATCAAAATGTCTCGATCCCTTCCTCTATGGTCTTAACGACCGTCCCACAGGTGCACATATGTTCATATATTGTGTATGGTTCATTGAACAAGCACGGAAAACATTGTTTAAAATCCTTTACAATAAATATTTGTAAAGTTTATCGTTAAGTTAATCAAAATTAATTAAAAGGGACATTTAATTTTTTGCTGAGTTATATATATATATATATATATATATATATATATATATATATATATATATATATATATATATATATATATATAAAATCTTATGTTGACAATTGTAACAATACCTTTGATAAATTCAACTATAAAATGTCATCTGTGGAACAATTTGTATTTACATTAATGCTCCCAATAATACAAGAAAACAGTGTTGAGAAAACAGCTCCCAAAATCACCTGATCTGAACAATAAAACCCAAAATGAGTTCTCAAACACGTCCTCCAGTCCAGTAGGAGACAGAAAAGGGCCATTAAACTCCAGAAGATGAAAGAAGAACTCGGGCAGTTCGGTACGTGTTCAAAAGTGTTTTACACAATTTGTAAGATTTACATTTATTTTTATGTGTATTTTTTTCCTTGTATGTTGTTTTTCTGTCTTTGTCCTTTTAATGATGGTTAAAGAATCTCATTATCGCTGTTTGTGACGGACTCTTTTATATTCAGTTTCAGGAGAAACAAACAGAAATCTGCATCATGTTTCATTTCGCTTGTTAAATCCATCAACTGAGTGTAAACGAGTTCAATGAAGGCGAGTATGTGTTGTCACTTTTATTGGATCATTTATTTCAGGTTTTTTATTTTTCGGGGTCATAAAAAAAAACGGTCTCTGTTTCTGAGTAACGGACATCATCATTAAAGTTTGTTTATCACGTCATTGCAATTGATTAATATTTAATGGTATGTTGTTGTACGGTATATCGTGTTTACATTGGATGTTTATCTCATCTCATAATCTGGAGAATTGTGAATTTGACAGTTTTTTTTCTGGGTAATTTTTGAATTATCATCTTATTTCTGAAGTGTTTGTTATAATGTTTTGACTGTACCTGAATACACACTGAGTTGAAATTGTGTTTTTAGTGACAAACATCTTTAGAACAGAACAAATATTACACTGGAGGAGAATGTGTTCATAATATGTCCATAATTCACTTTAAAGAATTTCCAACAGTATTTCTGCTGTCATGAAAATGAAACCAAACAGAAAGACACACTTTTATATTTATACCATCTCAAACACAAAGCTGTTTCTGTATGTTCTGAACAGAACCTGTATTTTCCCGTTCCGGTTTCAGTGTTCCGCTGCCTCCTTTCCAATCGGTAACCGGAATTAAAGAATGGTTAATAACATGGAAAAATATTATCGGAATGAGATTAACCGGTTACCATAGTTTAAAAATAACGTTTTTACTCTGGAACAGTTGAAAGGATCTTTCCGATTATTTTCTGCAAAATCTTCCATTGTCATTCCTTGGAATTTCTTCAGTCCGCGGTATAATCCTTAATCTTTTTTGAATTTGATCAATGTCAGTCCAATATAATCATTGTGTTTTTGATACTGATGATTTCATCACAGAAATCTCTCAGCTGAAGAAAGAGGTGACGTCACTGAAGACAAAACTGATGGAGAGAGACGACAGGTTACAGGTTAAACATTCATTTCATCCTTATGTTGAGATTGTAAGCTTTCAAATGATGTGATATTATGAACAGTACAGATGTGATTGTGTTGTGTTTGTCAGGAGCTGGAAAAGGTTTCCTGTCAATCTTCAGTGTGTGTGACTGATGGGACCTCCACAGAATGTCAGGATTCAGTGTGGAGCGGCAGAGATCAGTCCACACCACAGCGACTGCTGGACAAACTCTCTGAACAGAGATCCAGAGACACACAGGACTCACAGCTCACTTTACTCTGTTCTACTGACGGTGATCAGGGTGATCAAACCCCCACAGAGTCCCAGACACCAGCGGAGATTGAAGTGAAGCTGGAGGACATAAAAGAAGAGGAACAACAGAGTGATGAATATGATGACGACGACGACGACGATGATGATGATGATGACGACGATGATGATGACGATGATGATCAAACCTCCACAGAGTCTCAGACTTCTGTCTGTAACACTGGAGAACAGCAGATGCTGCAGACACCAGTGAAGATTGAAGTGATGCTGGTGGAGATAAAAGAAGAAACCACAGTAGAGGAACCACAGAGTGATGAAGATGATTATTTTATTCCTTCAGGTATGTTTCTACCTTGAATGTTTTACATTTTCATGAAAATCAACTGAGACGGCTTAATCACTCAACAGTCAAACTAAACATTTTCCAGCCGTTATTATTGATGTTTTAAAATATTTGTAAGTAATATAAGTCATAACTGTTCTGCATTGACTCAAACTCTGGATTAGAGTTTCTGCTTAAAGTCTTTTTAAATTATGGGCTTAAAGGGTTTGGTCTTCCAAAAGTAAAATTCGGTCATAATTTACGCACCTTCATCTCGTTCCAAACGTGTATGACTTTCTTTTTACCTTGGAACTTTCAAAAATAGTCTGCATTGTCCGCTTCAGTCAGCGCTGCGTAAGAAAGTGGCGCCCTCTAGTGGGTGTATGGTCACACTCTGAGCTGCGCAGCAATATTAGATGATCCAATGTTTACCATATTTCAATTCAAATAGCAAAGCTTGTCAAAAATATATTTTCCTAAATGTTGGCTAGAAATGCAGCAAGCTTGAAACAGTAATCAGCTGATGATAATCCAAGAATAAATGAATTCTTGGATTTAATAACCAGTCAGTCCTCCTTTGGCAGCAATAACCTCAACCAAGTGTTTTCGGTTGCTGCAGATTAGACCTGCACAATGTTCAGAAGCAATTTTGAACCATTCGTTCTTACAGAACTACTTCAGCTCAGCCATTTTCTTAGGATGTCTGTCTCTCTTGAGGTCATTCCACAGCATCTCTATTGGGTTCTTGTCCTGCTGCATCACCCAACTTCTACTGAGCTTCAGCTGGTGCACAGCCACCCTGACAATATCCTGTGGAAAATCTTGAAGAACTTGGGAATTCATTTTTTCCTTGATGATGGCAAGTGATCCTGGCCCAGTAGCAGCAAAGCAGCCAAAAATCATGATGCTCCCTCCACTGTACTTCACCATTGGGATGATGTTTTCATGTTGGTATGCAATGCCCTTTTGACAACATACGTAGTGCTGTGTGTGTGTTAGGGTTGTGCCGATGGACGATATCATCGTCCATCGTGATGGCTGACCAACATCACGATGTAGAGCCACCATCGTGATGCCACGCCCCCTTTTGCGAGTCTTGCTAGTGTGACTCACTAATCCTAGTCTCTTCTATAGTTAACCTAAAAACTTTGCAGGGATTGCTCTGTAAATTAAATTGAGAATATAACTAATGCATATATGCTATTTTAAATACTGTAGTATATGCCAGAGACGTGACGTGTTAGTCTGTGAAAATACCGTGTCAGGCAGGCTGCACAAATATTGATCTTGACATTGTTAGCTTCTTGTCTTTTTTTACATGTCTTACACTGTACATTTAGATTAAAATATTTTATTTTAAGCCTTTATTAATTAATTATTAGTAGTTGTAGTGTCTCAGAAAATCTTGCTCATTGTCACATAGCTCTTGTATACACTGAAGCGGCAGTTTAAGATAAACCCAGACCAGCTGAACGTCAAATAACTTTTGTCTGGTTAATACTTTTAAAGAAAAATTTCCTTGGCCATAACTCCATAATGTCAAATCAAATGAAAGAAACAAGGTGAATATGAATAACACACATTTATTAAAACATAGAAGAACAACAAATGAAACAAGCGGAACAACACTCAGACCGAAACTCGGCATTAACATTTCACTTATAATTAGCAGCACAATTAACTTCAGCACAGGCTACAAAATAAATTATGTTATTGAAATATTGTAAAGTGGTCATATGAACTACACAAATGAACGTTTAAAAAATAATATGCAAAATCGAATAGCTCCAGCAACAGATGGCTGAAAAATGCGTAAAGAAATCTAATATCTTTCACCATAGACCATGTTTAAATTTCGATGTTTCTGGCCAGAAATACCACATATTCACTATATCTGGTTTTAATAAGCTGCGGATTGGAGTAACTACACTACCCACTGTGCTGAAGACCCGCTCTGATGGAGTACTGGTAGCACATATGCACAGATATTTCCGTGCTAATCTTGCCATGAACGGAAACCTTTTGTCGTTCGTTTTCCACCAAGTCAGCGGGTCCTCTTCCCCATCAATTTCCATTTCCTGCAGGTACATGGTCATTTCTGCCTCCACCTTTTGCTCATCAGTGAGCGTGGCTGTGGCTGCTCTCTTCGCAAGAAGGCTGCCCAAAGACGACTTTTTTTTCTTAGACGCAATATATTAAAAAGCCCGGATGAGTAGGCTACTATTTAGTTGGGCTAGTAAAATAACGAAATTATAGTTTTTAAGTGGAAAATAGTATTTATGTAAAGAGATATATTAAAATAAAAAGTGCACAACCCTTCTTAACTGAAAGCTAAAAAAAAAATGCTTCACGTGTCGTGCAACCTACTGCTAAAGCGCCGATGAGTCATTAGTTGGGTTAGTAAAATAACGAAATTATAATTTGTCATATAATTTTTGAAAATTATATGAAATTATATAACCCCGCCCCACCCCACCGACGATATCATCGTCCATCGCGATGTTTTACTGTCAACATCGTCAACTGCCAATTTAGGGGACATCGCCCAACCCTAGTGTGTGTAACGTGCGATAGCGAGAAAAACAAAGCCAAATGCAGAGGAACAGTTCAAAGATTTATTTACCGTGTGAGCAGTCACTGTGGATGTTGAGGAATAGACTTGTGGAATCCTACGTTGAAGCTTAGGGAGGTGCAGAACAATGCCCAGCAGGGTAGGGTGCTCTAGCTCCCGACACACGGGCAAAGGCGAGGTATCCTCTGTTGAAACCCAGCTGACATGCAGCAAACTGGAAGGGAACCATACACCCTACAGATGGGCAACCAACAGATACACGAGACAGGACCAACTAGGCAAGAGAGAGTAAGGTTAGTTGCTTCACACCAAACAACAATCTACCGAGACATTCAGTCAACACTGAACTACATTTAACATTAAATCAGACAATCCATGACACACAATGTGATTAATATAGGCATGAACAAACAAGGGGCAGATGCCGCTTGCGGCTGAAAGTTGGCATGATCAGCGTTCCTATGGAAACAATCAGGGTTCCCATGGAAATGCTGATTCCACATACCAGGGGCACCTGAAACACACGAGGACGAAAATATCATTACGCTTGGAAAAAAACAAACAGAACATGGAGCATGAGTGTCTGGATCCCGACACAGACCAAAACCGAACCAGACAGAGTCAGGATGCAGACACCATGCCCCGGACACAAAACACAAAACAGACAGGGAACAGACAAAATCCAAACTGACAAGGTGACAGGAACATGACACCACCGGAGAGCACATGGCTGTAACTCGTGCATGGCGGTCACGAATAACCAAACCTGAACTCTCACTCGAATGTACATGAAACACGAGACAGACGGGATGATGATGCCACGGTCCCATCAGACAGGAACCCAACCCGACAAGGTTATAACTGTGCCAGCGTGTTCTTCCCAAACAATTCAACCATTTTCCCAGTAGTGATGTGGAGTGTCAGGGTGGTCTTGGGCAAAATTCAGGAGCACGGCAATGTATTTATTGAAAAGCAGTAACTTCCTTAATGGTATCCTGCCATGGACACTATGACTGTTTATTGTTTTCCATATAGTAGGCTCAAGAACAGAGATGTAACCAGTTCCAAACATTCCTTCAAGTCTTCAGCTGTCAATCTAGGGTTCTTAACATAATTGAGGATTCTGCGGTGTGCCCTTTGAGTCATCTTGGCAGGACGGCCACTTCTAGTTAGAGTAGCCACATTACTAAATCATCTCCATTTATAGACAGTTTGTCTAACTGTGGACAGATGAATATCTAACGGCCACTTCTAGTGAGAGTACCTATAGTACTAAATCATCTCCATTTATAGACAGTTTGTCTAACTGTGGACAGATGAATATCTAACGGCCACTTCTAGTGAGAGTACCTATAGTACTAAAGCACCTCCATTTATAGACAGTTCATCTAACTGTGAACAGATGAATATCTAACGGCCACTTCTAGAGAGAGTATCTATAGTACTAAATCATCTCCATTTATAGACAGTTTGTCTAACTGTGCACAGATGAATATCTAACGGACACTTCTAGAGAGAGTACCTATAGTACTTAATCATCTCCATTTATAGACAGTTTGTCTAACTGTGAACAGATGAATTTCTAAGCTCTTCAACTTTTGAACCCATTCCAGCTTTAAGCAAAGCAACAATTTTTGATTGTAGGCCTTCTGAGTCTGGGTCATCTTTTTTCGCAAGGCATGGTCCACGTCAGCAGATGCTACTTGTAAATAGCAAAGTCAAAATGTTTGAATGCTTTTTATAAGTCACAGTAGCTATAAACCACCCCTCCAATCTCATCTCTTTAATTGGATTCCAGGTTTGCCAACTCATGACTGGAATTAGCTTTGGTTGACGTCATTAGCCTACGGGTTCACACACTTTTTTTTCCAATATGCACTGTGAATGTTTGAATGATGTATGCAGTGTGTACATACAAGAACAATACAGTTAATTGTTTGTTATTAGTTTAACAGATTGTGTTTGTTCATTATTGTAACATAGATAATCAAACCAGATTTAAGACAAATGTATACATAAATGCAGGTCCAATGGGGTTCACATACTTTTTCGTGTGTGTGTGTGTATATGCGTGTGTGTGTGTGTGTGTGTGTGTGTGTGTGTGTGTGTGTGTGTGTGTATATATATATGAAATTTTAACATGAACATGGACTTCATGAGAACATGCTAAAATGTGAACTTCATTTGAACTAATGAAAAAATCTATGAAATTATTATATTCCTAATGCATCAAGTTAGAACGTCCCCAGTATAATTAAGATAATTTATTTAGTATATAAGGAAATTTACATTATAACTGAAATACACTGATGAGCCAAAAATGTATGACCACTCACAGGTGAAGCGAATAATGTCTCCTAACAAGGACATATGTCAAGGTCTGGGTAGATTAGATGGTAAGCGATCAATCAGTTCTCATAGTGAACATGTTGAATCCAGGAGAAATTAGCAGGAGTAAAGACCTTAGCGGCTTTGACAAGTGGCTCAAAGCATCTCTGAAACAGCAAGGCTTGTGGGGTACTCCCGGTTAGCAGTGGTGAATACCTACTGACAGTCCTCCAAGGAAGGACAAACCACAAACTGGCGAAAGGGTGTTGGGCACCCAAGACTCATTGATGTGCGAGGGCAATTAAGGATATCCCGTCTGGTCCAAACTGACAGAAGCTCTACCGTGGCACAAGTCACAGAAAACTTTAATGATGGTTACAGGAGGAATGTGTCACAACATACAGCGCATTGCACCTTGCTGCATAGCCGCAGACCGGTCAAAGTGCCCATTATGACCCATGCCAACCATTGAAAGTGCCTACAATGGGCAAGCGAGTGTCAGAACTGGACCTTGAAGCAGTGGAAGAAGGTCGCCTGGTCTGTTGAGTCCCGTTTTCTTTCAAATTACTTGGATGGCCATGTACGTGTGCGCTGTTTACCTGGGGAAGTGATGGCACCAGGATGCACTGTGGGAAGATCGACAAGCCAGTGGAGGGAGTGTGATGATCTGGACGATGTTCTGCTGGAAAACACTGGGTCTGGCCATTCATGTGAAACGACAATTTGACATATGCCACCTACCTAAACATAGTTGCAGTCCTGGTATACCCCTACATGGCAATGGTATTCCCTGATGGCAGTGGCCTCTTTCAGCAGGATAATGCGCCCTGCCTCATGGAAAACATTGTTTGGGAATGGTTTGAGGAACTTGATGAAGAGTTCAAGGTGTTGATGTGGCCTCCAAAATCCCTTAGATTTCAATTCGATTGAGCATCTGTGGATGTTGCTGGACTAACAAGCCTGATCCATGGAGGTTACACGACTTTAAAAATCTGCTGCTCATGTCTTGGTGCCAGATGCCAAAGGACACCTTCAGGGGTCTTGTAGAGTTCATGCCTTGGTAGGTTGTCGCTGTTGTGGCGGCACACGGAGGATCAATAGCTTATTAAGCAGGTGGTCATAATTTTTTGGCTCATCAGTGTGTACACAAACGATGGCTTGTGAATCGAATGAGGAAATCTTTATTAATACACAAACCTATACTGGACATTTCAAGTTCAATGTGTTGTTTCACGTTTGTCCCTCCTGAATTTATTGTTAATTTTCTGTGTTCATTGTAGAGCTGATGGACGTGAAAGAGGAAAGTCAAGAGCTGAATGATGTGGAGGAGATACATCATGATTTCATAACTGGAGAAACATCATTGAGTTTCTCACCAAAAAATCCTCAAAGAAGATCAGCCAAGAAATCTTTTACCTGCTCTCAGTGTGGGAAGATTTTAGCATGTAAAAGCTTGCTTAATGTACACATGCGAGTTCACACCGGAGAGAGACCTTACACATGCCATCTTTGTGGAAAGCGTTTTGCACGTAAAGATTATCTCAATGTACACACGAGAATTCACACTGGAGAGAGGCCTCATACATGTCATCAGTGTGAAAAAAGTTTTTCAACTGCAACCTGTCTCAAGAATCATCTCCGCTGTCACTCTGGAGAAAGGCCATTTGAATGTGATAAGTGTGGGAAAACCTTTGCTGTGGCACAGTACCTAAAAAGTCACCTGAAAATGCACACAAACGAGAAGCCTTACAAGTGTTCGTTTTGTGGAAAGAGTTTTGCACGCCTGCCCAATTTGAAAAGGCACCAGACAATACATACCTGTGATGGGGTTTATATCTGCATTGACTGTGGGAAGACCTTTAATTCAGTCTCCTATTTGAAACTGCACCAAAGAATCCATACTGGAGAAAAACCTTACAAGTGCTCACACTGTGAAAAGAGTTTCACTCGGTCGGAACATTTGAAATTACACGAGAGAATCCATACTGAAGAGAAACCTTACAACTGCCCACACTGTGAAAAGAGTTTTACTGGGTCACAATGGCTGAAAAAACACAAGAAAATCCACACCGGAGAGAAACCTTACAAGTGCTCTTCATGTGGGAAGAGTTTCAGTCTGCCGGAGTACCTGAGAACACACGAGAGAATTCATACTGGAGAGAAACCTTACAACTGCTCTTCATGTGGGAAAAGTTTCAAAAAATCTGTTTATCTACGGAGACATGTCAAAAGGAATTGCCAAAGTAGTCACTGTGAGCAAGAATCATCTTCAGGTCCAACAATATCAACTAAATAGAAATGGAATTTCTGCCAAAAGTGCAGGATCATCTACGAGAATAACAAAGAGCATTTAATGAAGTCTAAATTTGTAGGAATGCTGTTCTGTTATGAGAAGGATCGATTCTTATTTTGAATGTTGTTAGACCACAAACATGATAAGCATGATGCCGTGCGAGAGGTATGAGGAATAGGAAATGCTTGTGTGAATGCTGTTTCACATGGGACACCTTCCCCTACCATCCTCCATTTCGGATATCCACCACCGGTCCAGCTACAGATGTTGGGGTCTCCTCATTGCACATCAGAACTTCAGCTTTTGTTCTTAAGATGTATTAGTTGTTACTTAATAGTAAATCTAAACTGATCCAAAGTCAGCCCCTTCTTCTGAATGTGTGAAGAAATATGTTCCGATGAGGGCTGCTAAACAAAACACCAACAACATGCAAAGTAAGTACTGCTCAATGCAGGTATGGGAGTGGTCGACGGAGTGATTCTGACATCAGTTTACCATGTCAATTACTCCAAAGTAATGTTGATGCTTACATTTTTGCCCAAAAATGCATAGTTCATTTTCATTTATTAATAAATGTAAAATTTCTTGAACCAACAGTTCTGAATAAATGGAACAATTTCAGTAGTTTCCCCAATTCGCTGCCATTGATTTAGTTCTCACATAAGCTCCTAATTATACAGCATTAACAGTAGCACCTGTTCAGTGTGTGACAGGGGCGTCGCTAGACCCAGTAAAATTCTTGTCTGATGATGGAGATTCCCTTACACTGATATGGAAAAATGCTTTCCTTTTTATTAGATAATTCACATTACTTAAATTGATAAAACACGAAGGCTAATTGTGACGCCAGTTGAACTGAACGATTCCTTAGTTGTGATTTATCCAATCGCTGTTCTTGCTCATCCAGTGATTTCCCCCGGAATGAGAACTCATTTGCAGAGATGCTATTACTATTCGACTCTGAACAGCAAAACTGAAAAGGTTGTAGCTGTTTGTATTTCATTGAACGAGTTGTTCATGGATGTCCTGTTTTGTATTTTCCTCTGCACTGATTTGATTGATAACCCTCTACAGACACGTTGCATAAAGAAATCGCCATTTTTGTTTTTACTCGCCAGACGTCTTCACATATACTGTATATAGTTTTCATACGACTTCATACGCAATACAGTATGCAAGATTATACATTTGATTTAAATTTCACTTTTGATTATTTTAATCACTTTTTAGATTTATTTTAAAGTACAAATGTCCCATTCTATCAATTTATATAAAGTCATGAAATTGTACCTTTTACAATGGATACACACTACTAAATATTCACAAGGTTGGAACCTGTCAATGAAAATAAAATTGCATATAAAACAATTATTTATACTACTATATCAAAACTATGTTAAAAAAAAAAATCTTTTTTTTTTTTATCAAACCCTTGTATAGAGGCGGAACAAGCTTATTTGTTAAGGTTCTTCGATATTTACAGTGAAGTTTAAATACTTCATAATGTATGATTGTGCCTTTTAAATATTTATACATTTCCACATTTATTGCTTACTACATAACTACATGTTTGTTTATATGCACTTGGATGATTTAAGCACTAATTTAGTATTGTCTCTTTAAGAGAACCTGCAGCTCCGGGAAGAAGTGTTTTAGGTTGAATGCACATTGAGTAGTTGCACATTGGTTTTTCCCCCTCATCTGTGCAATGCAAGATAAGAATTAATGTTTATTTTTTACTTTTTTTTATCACCAACTGACTGTAAATAACAGAAAACATATAAAAAGAGACATGGAATGAAAATGTGTGGATCTATTATTCATTTATTCATCCGTGAATTCTATTTGTAGTGAATAAGTCATTTAGGGAGCTACTGGCTAGTTTGTTTTCTCAATGAAATGTTCAGATTTTTTTTTAATTAGATTCTGAAGAAAAGTGTTCTGTGGTTAAATTCGTCACCACTATGTCCTAACAAGGGGCATGTGTACACTCTCCCAAGTGAAAAGAACCCACCCTCATGTCTCTATAATGGTCTTGTGCTAAGATATGGGTGGCAAAACACAGTGTCAGTTTGTAAAAAATTGAAAGGGGGATGTGTCGTCAAATAATTTTTCTTTTGTTTATTACTATAATTTAATTTTTAAGAAATAATAAAAGATTATTCTGCTCAAGTCATGCAAACAGTTTCAGCTTTTAATGAGACTGAAAATATGCTCATCATAGAAGATGTGTATTCAAGCAAATGGTTTGTGTGAGTTGCATTTTTTATGTATTTTTAAGTTAATAGATCTGGACAAAAATGCGCGTCACTTCATTGACCCTTAGGACACATGCATCTGCAGGGTTAGGAGGGTTAATTTTTTTTTCTTCCCTTTTTCTCTCCAATTTGGAATTCCCAATGCGCTCCAAGTCCTTGTGGTGGCATAGTGACTCATCTCAGTCTGGTTGGCAGAGGATGAATCTCTGTTGCCTCCGCGTCTGAGACCTCCAACCCGCACATCTTATCACATGGCTTGTTGAGCGCGTTACCATGTGGAGGCTTCGCGCCATCCACGCAGAACTCACCACGTGCCCCACCGAGAGCGAACCACATTTTAGCAACCACAAAGAGGTTACCCCGTTTGACTCTATCCTCCCTAGCAACCGGGCCAATTTGGTTGCTTAGGAGACCTGACTTGAGTCACTCAGCACACCGGGAGGGTTACTTTTTTAATGTAATCTGTTACAGATTACTGACTACCTAATAAATTAAATAAGTCATGTAATCCAATTACAAAAATATGAAAGTAATGTAATCAGATTACTTTTGGGTTACCACAAGGGCACATATGTAAATAAAGTCAACATCAAATCAATATGATCTATAAAGCTTTAAATTATGCCTTGAATGCAAACAGAACATGTTTGAAGAATATTATGAGTACTGTTGTAGCTGTTATTATATCTAATGAAAGAAACATGTACACTTCATCCTACCAAGAAAACTAAACTAATCGTACTAAACCACTATCTGTGGTCCGCAATTGCTTTCGGGTCTTGGAACAACCTATAACGTGCGAGTAAGGGCAACCGGTGGACTTTCTGGTGCCCTCCTAGGGTAAGATGGTGAGGAGTTGGTGCCCTACGTAGACTGCATAGTCTGTTTATAGGGAGTGCCGGTACTGTGTGTACAATTTGGATTAGTTCATAATGAGGTGAAAAAGGAGAGAAAGTCATAGCAGGTTTTACATTTTTTCAGTTGATTTTTGTATTGTTGTATTTCTTAAATGATTAAGGTTTAAGTACCATTCACCTGGGGGAGGGGTCATTTTTTCAGCTTCAATATGGAACAGAGCAACATACAGGACGTCCTGGCTAATATAGTACAGTTCACATTTGCAATCAAGCAAAGCAGGAGATTTCTATGCTGTACCAACAATGATGTGCAAATCGTGTCGGTATTGTCAGCTATTCCTGCTCCTGCCAAAAGATAAAGGCCGCGGATTTCTTTGATCACTAATGCTAACTCATTTTAATTTTAGCTAACCTAGCTAAAGGGATTTCTGTTTGTCTCTTATTTACATTTATGCATTTGGCAGACGCTTTTATCCAAAGTGAATTACAGTGCACTTATTACAGGGACAATCCCCCCAGAGCAACCTGGAGTTAAGTGTCTTGCTCAAGGACACAATGGTGGTAACTGTGGTGATCGAACCAGCGACCTTCTGAATACCAGATTACCCATTATGTGCTTTAGACCACTACACCACCACCACTCCATAGTCCATTATTACCTTCAAATTCTCAGGTCCTAGGATAATTAGAGTCTCTTCACAGCTGGAAGGCATATTTCCACTAAACTTTAATGTTGTTTCACTTTTCTCTTTCAAAGAGCGAATAATCTTGACACTTCCAAGAAAATAATGCATGTTCTTCCGTGACCATCGCGATGAAGCAGCTGTTTGACTGGAGAGCAGAGTGCTGATGTGAGACAGGTTTTATTTGCGCATGCGACAGTAGAAGGTGCTCCTGACTCAAGTGAGTCACAAGAGAGAACCTAAAGAGAACACATGGGGGGGGCGCCCTCGGATTGGGATGAGGATTGGAAGTCCCCCAAGGCACAGGCCGTGATATTCCATAATCCTGCCATTTAAGGGTAAGCCTGACTGCCTCAGGAAACTCTGCACCTTCACCCCTTTCTGGAAAAATGTATCTAATAGGCTCGTTCAGACCTGCCCAAAAGTGATCAATTAGACAGGTCTGATCATATCCCTGACCGGAGGACAAAGATACAATTTCAAGGGCATACCCCCACACGGACCTGTCCCACAAGAGAGAAAAACAAATATAACCTACCCTGTAGAGGGAAAAAGGTAATCCAGGCTGTGCCAGAGGTAGGGATGGCCAACATGAACTGACCAACAAACAGACCGACTAGAAACACACAAGAGTGGAAACACAAGGAGACTAGGGAGGGAAATCAACAGGTTAACAAGACAGGGCAGGTCTAATAAACGAATAATGGGCAAACAAGGAGGCGGGGTATGAGGTAAGACAGAGAGACACACGGTGATACAGAAAGAAAACAAAGCCACGTCCTTTCACAAGACAACAAAACAACCGATTGGCATGAGCGCACATCGGTAAGACAGTGAGGCAATGTATGACCATACAAACCGACAAACAAGACGACAGAATTCTCACAGTACACTAAACCTGAGTGCACATCGTGAGGAAAACACCATGCGATGCACGCAACGGGTGACAAAAACAAGACGGTACACCTGTGCGAGAGTTTGGCCACACACACGCCCGACACCTTAGACCGAAGTGGACGAACCCCAGCAGAACATGAAGACATCTCACGACCCGGGCGCGCAACGTAACTCAAGTGGGGACAAATACTATTGTGCAAAGAGCAGCCCTAGTGATGTCTGAAAAAATCTCGATATATCGATAATCATCCATAAAATCTTCCTATTATCGATGCGTGAAAAAGGCGCCGATCCCAAGCCTACATGACAATCAACTGTCCTGTCAGAATGTGATAAGAGAAAGATGGTTTCATCACTGAAAAGTGCTCTCTAAAATGAAAATAAAAACTCATTAGATCTGCAAAATGGCAAATTAAGACGATAGGTAAGCGGTTTCCACCCTTGACTTAACATTGTTCTAACCATTCGCACAGCTAATATTTGCATCATCTGTACATTGTCGGCAAACAAGAGGATTCCATTGAGGAGGGATCTGGTCTCGCAGGTACGAGGCACGATCTGACATCCGTGGCCGGAGCGGTGGAAGTTTAATGTTTGGCCCCTGAACGGGGCTCGTCTGAGCACGTCTGCCAGTGCTCGACCGGTTTCCACATTTGTCCATCTTGAATTATTTTTGTCAATTTTACGGTGTTCATTGCAAAGCTGATGAAAGTGAAAGAGGAAACATCGTGATTTCACACCTGGAGAGAAATCTTTGCCTTTCTCTCCAAAATGCCTCCGAGAAGAGCAGCAAAGAAATCTCTTAATGCTCTCTATGTGGAAAATAGTTTGCATTTAAAGCAAGCTTAATGTGCACACGAGAGTTCACACTGGAGAGTGGAAAAGGTAAAGTAGTGTACTGTATATATGAAAAGCCTCCAGAAATAGGCTCTTTGGTTTCATTGCATGGTGAATGTTGCATTTTATTAGTTTTTTCTCTTTTAACCAAATATCAAGGTGCTAAAAACCGCCCAACAACTCCCTGGAATTGTGGCAGCAGTTTTTGCTCATTGTTTTCTCCAGAAAATACTAATTTGTAGGCTCCTCTAATTTACGATGACTATTGACCACAAGATGGCAGCACCTTCAAACATTAGACTGGATGCACACATTGGTGGAGCTCCCTACTAAATATGAACATTTGCAGAGGTCATGTGTTGAAGTGATTTATTGATTTATATATCCTAGATCACGTCTGATATTCACAAGTTCAGTTTTTGTGTTCTATTTGGAAAGATGGCGGTCGACGCCAATTTAAACAACAATACAACCCGCTAAAGAGACATATAGATAATATATAGCGCTACTTTGAATAAAGTTTATGGCTTCAAACATGGCTCATCCTATCAGAATTCACTGGCGGAACTAGGATGTCCATTCTGACCAGTGGCGATTGCTTGAAGACAACACGGGAAGCACAGCTCCCCCTAAAATTTCACAAGAAGCGTAATAATGACGAGCTGTACGAGTTATATGTAACTGATGAAATAACTCATTGTGCATTTTAATACTTGAGCCACTATCGTCTTTTTCATTCCTGTAACATAATCATCCATAGAAGCATGAGAGTCTCTAAACACATGGGACACGTTCACACAGCGGTAGATTACGGTTGTCAGTCCCGTATATGAGTGCTTAAAATGGTTGCGTCCACACAGTTCAGTTATGTACTAGAGTGACAGCCACATTCTTTAACCAAACTGACGCCCGTAAATTTTCAGGACTCACAAACGCATTTTCGGCAAACCTGTGCTGTGTGAACGAAACCACACTGGACAAGTAGTTCAAGTAGTCTGTCACTTCATAATATGGTGCAATGCCGCGTCAAGCATGACAAAACCTTCGGGCATTACGTATGTCGCCATCTGTTATATTGACTTAAGTCTGTCTCTATGGTTACAGGTGTTACTTGAAATAAATTAGAATACTGTAATAAACACGCCTACTTTTGAATGGTCATTAATAGTAAAAAATGGGCGTTTTACCATCGTTGGGAATAGTTCCACCATCTACCATCAGGGGCAAACGTCCTGCTAACCAGCTAACAGACCGCTACCGTCGGGTTCAGGACAGTTCTAATGACCTTTTAAGACAGACGTACCAATAGCTCCAAGGTTGTTAATGTTATATGCTGAAGAACTACACTTCCCGTGAATACCGAAGGGACGGATCCACTAATCAGGGACCGCCCACTCCCATGACGCTATGGCATTAATCTCCGTACACTCTCAAACTATTAAATATGTGTATATATATATATATATGAATATTTAGTTTGAGTAGTAGTTTGTCTTTGGGAGCAGCATTAAAGACACCAAAAACAATAGTTTATGCTTCCCAACCTTTGTAAAGCACCAGTCTCCATTGATTCTGACATAAAGCCTATACAATATCTGTCTTGAGGTCTCTTGTATCACTTGTGTTTGTCTTCCACGGTTTGAACTCCCCATGGGCTGTGCTAGTTCCTCTCCACCACAAGAGAGCAGCAGCTTGCAAACATGAGACTATGAGTGAGCTTAAAGTGATAGATACTCACCCTCATGACATCCCAGATGTGTCTGACTTTCATTCCTATGAAGAATATTTCAGCTCTGTTGGTCCATACAATGCAAGTAAACGGTGACCAACATTTTTAAGCTCCAAAAAAGCACTTACAAGGAGCACAAAAGTAATTCATATGACTCCAGTGGTTTAATCTATGTCTACTAAAGCGATCCAGTTGGTTTTGGGTGAGAAATATAACTCCCCTTTCCCTATAAATCTTGACAATTACACTTCTTAGTGCTTGACGCATGCGCAAAGTGCTAGGTGGCGTTCGGAAGAAAAATCACGCTTGAAATCACGATCGTGCCTAGAGGGTGCAATGGCGGGATTTATAAGGGAAAAGGAGTTATATTTTGGTCTGTTCTCACTCAAAAAGAGATGTTAAGTTGAATATTGGCTTCAGTCACCATTCTTTTGTCCATACACTAACTAGAGGCAAACATTTAGCCTTGCATATCCTTTTTCTGTTAGAACCTTTCATTTTTGGATGAACTATCCTTTGCCTTTGCTTGTACAGTAGATGTTGTATCTACACCATTCTGGGCAGTAAAATGATCTTAATCCACTGACAGCAGTTGTAAATTAGACATGTGTTTAGACATGACTGCATTCAAGTGGTTCCAAGCAACAAATTATCTGGAAACATTTCATGATATAATAGTGCCTGATTTTGTCTTTGACGCCACAGCTCATGATAGTCACTAGAAGGGTTCTGGTCCATGTCCATTCTTGTGGTGCCATCAGCCAATCAATGTGGTCATGATGTAATTTTCCTGTGGCTTCAGAGTGATTAGTCACTTGGCGTTCATGGCTCGGGTGATTGGCTCAAAAAATGTTTAATGAACAAGCAGGTTACGTACTTCCAGGGCTGCATGCACCAGCTGAGTAATTCTCATTAGCCAGTTTTCAACTATCAGGCCAGTGCGAGCCGTGAGACCAAAATTGGCCCTGGTGCCAACATCACACACTCCACCCATTTCAGAACCAAGAGGGAAGCTTAAGCTGAGGTATCATGTTATTTAGTTATCTAGAATATCGAGTATAATGTAAACATTATAAATTACCATTGACCACTCACTGTAACTGCCATGGTGTCCCGAGTGGTCTCTCCACTAACAGCGGGACGATGTCCCAGCACACCGTCCATGAACTCGAACCATGGAAAGTTCAATCTTTGGGCACTGCTTTGTCCATTGTGCCTTTTAATGGATTTCTACTGTATCCACAGTGTTTTATTGTTTCCCGAACCTGTACAACGCCGCACTGTATACCCTGGCAAGTGTGGCAAAACTTTGACATTGACCTCGATTCAATCCCCAGTTGGCCTTGTTCGGCTCTAGGGTAATCGGCGGGCCAAAGGCCATTGGCAGTTGGACCCGAGAAAGCCCCGAGGAGGCACGATGAAGCCCCAGAATTGACAGAGGGAACACAACTGGCCCTGGCACGCAATTGCATGCCCTCCTTTGGCCCAATAGTGGAAACGCTGCTAATGAGATGAATGGGGATGATAACTTGAGAACTCCTTGATGTAAGCAACACTAAAGTGGGCTTTTCTTGAGCAATATGAACAGGAATTCACGCCTATAGTCAAAGATATATTACATGAGACTAATACTTTAAAGAGATTCAGTAAAGTAAATGGTAAATGAATGACCTTAACGGTATTCAAAGCGCTTTGCTCTGTGACTCATTCACCTGTTCACACACACATAAACCAATGATGGTAGAGCTGCCATGCAAGGCGCTAGCCTGCCATTGGGAGCAACTTGGGGCTCAGTGTCTTACCCAAGGACACTTCGGCATGTGGAGTCATGTGGGCCGGGATTCGAACCGCCAACCCTGTGATTAGTGGCCGACCCGCTCTACCACCTGAGTCAAAGCCGCCCAGGTAGTGTGTTGTTTGTCCTCATCCACAGGCCCTTTAAGAGCATGCAGAGCCCACTTTATCAGATTTGTCAAGCTCCTCCAATTGCGTCTTGTGAAAGAGATTTCCTAGAATGCATGTCATTCAGATCAGTCCACTCTGACAGATGAAAACCCATCTGCCTGTCTCTGCTCTCACCAGGAAGCTTCGATAGGAGGTGTGAGATTCCCTATAGCAGCGTGAGGCCAACCCCCCGGACTCTTGCGCTTACTGTAACTATCAACTGATGTACTGTATTCTCAATGCTCTGGAAGAGATGCGTGGAAGGACCATAATGAGACCATATTGAGAATGACTCACTTCCATTGCAGTTCATTCTGCCAGTCAGATATTAACAAGCTATTATTATAAGGCACGCTGGAATAATTGATTGTGATTGGTTAATCGGGGCAGTATGCGTCAAATGTTTAAAACGAGTGTTAAACTGTAACACGAGCTTAAAGGGTTGCACTATTAAAACATTTTATGTGTTCATGTGTCATTAGTCAAAACCTCAGATGGCACGCTCACAGTCCATTTACTGACCATCTGATGCATTTCACACAAAACGCCAAGAACTGCTAAAATCACCCGTTCCAATCTGATTGTCTGGCTTTAACACACTTCTGGAAATTGTTTTTGGTTTCCGACGCCATATTAAATATACCCTATTCACAATTCATTTATTCCATAACCAAAATTGTCTGATAATAGTTGAGTTGAGTAGTATTGTGCTGGTCATTGAGTTATACAAAGTGAGAAAACTGAATGAAGCATTCCACGTGTGAAATGAAGTACTTTATTTTGGAGCATTCGTGTGTCCCAGACCTCACATGCAAACACGAAAGTGTCAAGCATTTTCTGATTCCTGTTTGCATGTATTTGCATGATGAAGCTTGACTGCAGGCATGTTTAATGCACGCTGCTCCTGTAAACTGGACTTCCTGCCTACATTATGTCATATGTCACATTATAAAAAGCTCAAATTGTGTGTTTCCAGAACACAGACAGAATGCATAATAATGATATTGGCAGGAATGTGATCATGTCTCTCGCAGCAGTAACGCAGCGCATGTGTGTTTTGTGAAAGATGGAAGGAGGTTGAAATGTTGTCGGGATTGAAACATGGCGAATATACCCTAAAATGCATCTGTGTTCTTCTGCACTGGGTTAAACTCATCCACCCCTTCCACTCTCTCTGGCTCAGTTCCAAAAACGAGTGAGTTACCTACACAGGCAGCATAGTAAGGCTTCACAAGCCTGCTTCCAACGCAAAAGCTGTTCCCTCTAAAGGGCCAGTTCACACTGCCCCAACAAACGACCACAGGCGCCAACAAACACCAACATCCAACTGTTGTTGGCAATCATTGTCATCTGTTCAATCAGTCGGGCTTGGTATGATTTTCCAACAAACTTTGACTTAATCTGACTTCACGAACTGTTGCAATGAAAATGACAGTGTGGAACACGACAGTTATGTGTCTCAAAATTCTAAACACAACTGGCAACTTTAGAATGATTGAAGTACATTGTGAACCAAATTCGAATTGTTGCCATAATTGGAGTGTTCCAATTATGTCATTTGCGAGGTTCCATTTCTGTAAGGATGCTGCCTTAAAAAGTCAGATGTCTATGTTGGCTGTAGACAGCTTTCGATCTGACAGAAACATCAACCAAACCCTTGAAGAGACCGAATAGGTTGCCTGCTATACAGATGTTTAGAGTTGGAATTTTGCAGGAAGACTTGAAGGTGTCATTAGACTCCATCGATGGTTAAAAGAGGTCATGTGTGCTCTTTTAATGAGCATTACAGCAAAACAACTCTATATTAGTGAAATGTCCACAGACCTCCACTATGATCATGTAGCATGAAGCACTTTAACAGTAAGAGGTCAAAGAACTAATCTCTCAAACAAAGATGCTCTCCGAGACGCTAATCCTCATCTCAGGACAGAGACGGTCAAACTACAATTAGCATGTCGTTAAAAAACTGCAAACACACGTCAGTCACATTCCAGACACGTAACAAACCTTTCTGATCTTACCAATCAAAGCTGAGGGTAGTTTTTGGAGTGTGCTAATTGCTATGCTAACATTTGAACTTGAACTAATTGAGGTGAAATAACTCCATCGCCCTTAAACACTCGCACTAATGAAACAAAAAGTGGGAAAATACTAAAACGGCGCACTAGCTTAGGAGAACTTTTATTTTTAAATGGATTATTCCTGCTCTAAATTGTTATTGGATGAGTCGCGTTCATTGGCGTTGCACAATAAGGCAATCGGATACGCAAGGCTGGCGGTAGAGGGTGTAAATGACTAACACAGCGCCTCAAACGGCTTATTGCTTTTAAAAACACAGCTGCAACAGCACTATGATAAAAGATTCAATTTTCAATAAATACAATGGCAAGGAAAAAGTATGTGAACCCTTTGGAATAGGCTGGTTTTCTGAATTTAGTGGTCATAAAATGTGATCATAGACACAAGTATAGACAAACACAATGTGCAAAGCTAACAACACACAAACTATTATAACTCTTTCAAGTCTTTAGTAAGCACATCCCTTTAAACATTCACAGTGCTGTGGTAAAAGTAAGTGAACCCTTGGATTTGATAAATGGTCGACCCTCTTTTGGCAGCAATAACCTGAACCAAGAGATTTTTGAAATTGAAACACGAAAGTCTTAAAATATTTTTCTGTGTATGACTTGTATCATATATTTGCAATACAAACTAAACCCCTTTCCTGTAGTGAAATCACTGTAATATGTGGCCTCAAGTGGCTTAAAGCTTTAGTGTGACATTTTGAACATCAGACTCTGGTGTCATTCACTGTCTGAAATCAGACACAAAACATATTAGTGTCTGGCAGAGGTTTACAGTCTAATAAAGCTGTACAGTTCAGAGTTACGGGAAGTGTGTCGAGACAGCCGCATGACCAACTCAAGTGTGTGATGTGAATCACTGCTGAAGATGTTCTAGTATATCACCTAGGTGCCTAGAGCTTTGAAGTTACTGTATTAGATTCCTCACTATATATACAATTCTACATCTCAAATTCACCTGACATGACTGTCCTGTAGAGAGATGCTTCAACCTCGCCACCACAATGCCACAGTTTTCACCTCAAGAAGTCATTTACTTACCGGGTATTTTTGTTGTTTGCCAGTAAAAATATCGAAACATTCTTAAAACAAGATACAGATAGTTTACAAAGACATCGGACCCACTTTATATTAGGTGTACTTAAGCATTTGATACAATGTACTTATTATGAACTTATGTGTTGTTGCATTGTACTTGCATTTAAAATACCTGCATTTAATTGCAATTGTAGTTACACTGTTTACCTTAACGTAACCCAACCCTTACCCTAACCCCTACTCCTAAACCTACACATACCGAGAAGTCACACATTGTGTTGTCTGTATTTTAATGTTAGTACATAGTAGTTAAAGACACCTATTAAAAAGTGTGGTCAAGATATCTAAAAAGGGTAGTTATGTTTACTCTTATAACAAGAAAAAACTATTGGCCATTTTTTACGTTTTCCCCCTTTATCTCCCAATTTGTAACGGCCAATTCCCAATGCGCTCCAAGTCCTTGTGGTGGCGTAGTGACTCGTCTCAATCCGTGTGGCGGACGACGAATCCCAGTTGCCTCCGCGTCTGAGACCGTCAATCCGTGCATCTTATCACGTGGCTAGTTGAGTGCGTTGCCACGGAGACATTGCTCAACTAACCACACGCCCCACCGAGAGCGAACTACATTATAGCGACCAAGAGGAGGTTACCCCATGTGACTACCCTCCCTAGCAACCGGGCCAGTTTGGTTGCTTAGGAGACCTGGCTGGAGTCACTCAGCATGCCCTGGGAATTGAACTAGCGAACTAGCGAACTCCAGGGGTGGTAGCCAGCGTCTTTACCACTGAGCTTCTCAGACCCCCCAAATAGTTTATTCTTGTTGTAAGCATAAACCTCACTAAATATTGTTAGATTTCTCTGATAATAACACTTCATATAAGACAAGTAAGAAAGAGTAAGAAAATTTTTTTTTTTTAGTGTTTTGGGTGGTTGTCAGGGCATCGCTATGCAGTTGCTAGGGTGTTCTGGGAGATATTTCAGGGAGTTACTGATGACCACATTGTTACGTGTTCAATTATTAATCTTTCTAATAAGCAAATAAGTCGAATACAAACTTGAACTGTGCCGAAGAAGGCTGTGGCTCATTTGGTAGAGCGGGTCGGCCACTAATCGCAGGGTTGGTGGTTCGAATCCCGGCCCACATGACTCCACATGCCCAAGTGTCCTTGGGCAAGACACTGAACCCCAAGTTGCTCCCAATGGCAGACTAGCAACTTACATAGCAGCTCTACCATCATTGGTGTGTGAGTGTGAATGGGTGAATGAGTCACAGTGTAAAGCGCTTTGAATACCGTTAAGTTTAAAAAGGCGCTATATAAGTGCAGACCATTTACCATTTATTTTATTAATAATAACGTCAAAGTAGCTACAATCTCCGTAAGTGACCATTTAGTTATTTTGAAAACATGGGATGGAAACATGGCTTTATTTGCACATGGTTTTTGCTGTATTATGATTTTCCACGTGAATCAAATTTGCAACTTGAATGGAAACACAGCTAATGTTAGTCAACAGGATTACAGTGTCATCTAAGTATTTCACTCGTGGCTTTTTCTGCCGTCTGGCCTTCACCTCAGTGTTCTCGTGCTCCTCACCTGTTCCTGCTGTCACTGTGATAAAATTAGACATCAGGCCATCGGTTAATTTGGTCTGCTGTCAGCTGGAGATCCTGGTTGTCTGCACAGGTCAGGAGAGCTTCTCCTCAAAGCCACGAGACAGTGGACACAACACTGTCGAGACTTTATGTCTGAAACACAAATTCAGATGTCGTCGTTTTTGTCTCTAAGGTCAAACATTTCTACATGGGTTCAGGACCTCCAACTAACTAATGAGTACATTTTTCTCTTCATTGCACTTCTCATCACCTAAGAGTTCTCTTCATGCTGTTCGCTTCACAAGCTGTGAGAAGAAAGTAAATGCAAATGTTTACCCTGTTGGAAAGACTAGCATATGTAGTGTTTTGGATGCTGGTCACCCGTATGAGATGATGGCGTGTTGGAGTCCCCACCAGGCTGTTTAACTAGCCTAACCAGCAAGATGCCCAAAGTCAACCAGCTTTACAATAAAGACCATACTAATTGACAGGGGTGGTAGTAGAATGTGATCTTTAGGGTGGGAAACTGTTTGACTCACTGTTGAAAAGTCTAGTATTTTGGGTTTGGGGGTTGTGGCATATTCACGGTAATGCACAGCTATTCGTGAAGTATTCTTTTATTTTACGGTAGTGAAAAAGACTGTTCAGGTTTTAGCATCTGGCAGTGAAACCTAAAGTTAACATATCAAAGCTCTTTTTACAGTACGGAGGAGCTTTTATAATGGCACGGCTCATGTTCTTTATTATAAGCAGTAATGTGTGTTTGGCTATAGGGCAACAGAAAGAGATCTTTTATAAACAACATATGGGAACAATAATGATTGTAAGTAGAACCAACACACACACACACACACACACACATACACACTTTAGATGGAAAATGACGGTTTCTGTAAAATGCAAATGCTAAACCTGTGAACAATTTCAGACCCATACTGTTGCCTTCAGCTGTCTGTGAGCTCAGAGATTGTCTATGTCATCTTTTGAGCTCTACACGAGAACATTAGCCTGTTGCACAGATTTCCATGGCTTTTGCTTGGATCAGCAGAAACAAACAGGGCCAAAAATGAGCCGCAACATGGAAATTTGTCTGCTCTCTAAGCCAACAAACAATACGTACTGTACTGATATGTAACATCGTTGGTCTGCAGAGGTTGGAAAGTTCTGCGGGCATCCACGTTTGACCTGAAGTTCTGAAGATTCATGTCATCATAGTAAACACAATAAACAGCGTTTGAAAGAGTCAAGTCTGAGATCACTCCTTCCCAACACAAGGCTATATTTGTGCCGTTTGACTGCTTCCAAAAAAAGCGACTCTTGAATAATGGATGACATCTGAGGAGGAAAGAGCCAGACCCAAACAGAGCAACAGTACACTTGTTACTCGGTGAGATAATTGGCCACTTTTTGCTGTTGGGAAACACTTCAGTGTGACAACCTTTAAAGTGAAACAAAATCTTGGAAATCTTGGAATTGAAGCATTACATCAACTGTTTTATGTAATCAAGTGTTCCATTTATCAACATCTTTAATTGGACTATGGTACATATATTAGTAAAATTGGGCGGCTGTGGCTCAGGTGGTGGAGCGGGTCGGCCATTAATCACAGGGTTGGTGGTTCGATTCCTGTCCCACACGACTCCACATGCCGAAGTGTCCTTTGGCAAGACACTGAACCCCAAGTTGCTCCCAATGGCAGGCTAGCACCTTACATAGCAGCTCTGCCATCATTTGTGTGTGAATGTGAGTGAATGGGAAACAGTGTAAAGTGCTTTGGTAACCGAAAAAGGTGCTATATAAGTGCAGACTATTTGCCATTTAAAAAACGTTTTACAATGTTATTCTGTCATTATTCTTGTAATGAAACCCACTTTCTGTAGCTTCAAGTGTAGATGATAAAATTAGAATCTAGAATTAGAATTGGTAGTTTCGTACTAGGTGCAGTTGGGTTTGGCCCTAAGTCTGGTCACGGTCACATTGGAAATTAGGAAATTTCTAGCCATCAACTATTTGATGTCATTTATACGCTCTGTTAATTTGGAAAATTGTGAAATTTTGGCTGGTTTAGAAGAAATATTGTGTATCGTCAGCATAACAGTGAAAACTAATTCCATGGTTATTGATAATGTCTCCCAGGGAGAGTGTATATATATATATATATATATATATATATATATATATATATATATATAGGGAAAAAAGCAGAGGCCCTAAAACTGATCCCTGTGTCACTCCATACTTAACTTTAATTTGATCGGACAGTTCCTCATTTACACAGACAAAGTGGTAGCGGTTATATTGATAGGACCTAAACCAAGCTTATGCAAGTCCACATATGCCAACATAATTCTCCAGCATATCCAAGATGGTGTCGAAGGCAGCACTAAGATCTAAAAGCACTAGAAGATAAATGCAGCCGTGATCAGACGATAAGAGCAAGTCATTTGTAACCAGTGTTAGGGAAAGTTACTTTTAAGAGTAATTTGCTACAATATTGAGTTACACCCTAATTCTAATAACTAATTCCATTACTTAGTTACTTTTCATGTCAAGTGTCAATTTACTTTTGAGTTACTTTTGCACTTTTTGTATAAGCTATGGATAGGTTACTGCCCAGAGGTTGCCATAAAGTAAAATTAAAATAATACAAAATAATAAAATAAAATTAATTATTATAAAAATAAAGTTGCACAACATAAAATGACTGTCCATTGTTAAGGCATTAAATATTGGATTTCCAATGTCAACACTTTACCTAAAATCCAAATAAATTTCTCCTATATATCACATATCATTATATCACATATACTGTACATAACACCCATGTTTAATATTATGCATAATTAAATAGCACGGTAAAATACATTTTGTAATAGGTCAGTTATGTGATCAAAATGTATATAAAAATGTACATAAAACTTTATGTATATAGGATTCTTGGAACTTACTCTTTTACATGATTGACAGTAAGCCAAGCTGAAATCAAGCTTTTGTTGATGCATGCGCTCATCTGCGTGATTACGCCATGGCAAAGAAGATTTTTTCAATTTATTTTTCCATTTCAATAATTAAAAATGCATATAAAACAATATAAGGTCCTGTGACTTATAGTTCGAAGCGATTTAATAATATAAATAATTTATACGTAGCTAATATCGGTAATTAAAAGCATTAAAAAGTGATTAATTCAGGGTATTTTGCCTTTACAAGGTACTTTGCAACCAGTGTAAATATTCTGGTCATCATAGCATTACTATTCAAACAAACTCTAGACCAAACGCAACTCCTCACATGCCCAAAAAATTACGTTTCATCACACTCGTAGTAACTATGAGTCGTAGGAAAAACATTTGACGTGAACTGGATACTTTCACTTTCCTTTTGCATAGCAAAGAGGGTTGCTAATATGAGAAATATCCTCAAGATAGACATTCGATAACATTAATGAATGAATAGAATACAACAGGCATATAGTTTTACACACAGACAAAAGCCTGTTTATTTGTGTACAGAGTTTCAAAACAGATGAGTATTTACTGAGGTAAACATTAGAATGGGTCACTGAGCTTGCCTATTAGCTGAAGGGAAGTCGGGACTCGGGCGGCTACTCCCAGGTCCTTGTGGCTGCTGAATACAAAGTTTGTTAGTGGGACTCATACAGAGGTGCGAAATACGTTTTATTTTCTCCAAACAACACGATTTTGACCATGTGCAATTATATTCTTTTGCGACTTTATTTCCTGAAAATATGTAAATCAGATATTATAATGTAAATATTTAAAGTAACAAGTTACTGTACTCATTACTTTAAAATGTAATCTGATTACGTAACATGTATTACTTGTAACGCGTTTCCTCAACACTGTTTGCAACTATGATAAGTGCAGTCTCTGTACTACGATGGGGGCTAAATCCTGACTGATAGTCGTCATAAATACAATTTCTCTGTAAAAATGAACATAGTTGGGAGGACACTACCTTTTCTAGTATTTTCAACATAAATGGGACATTTAAAATCTGTCTATAATCAGCCAATTCTCCTGAATCAAGCTGTGGTTTCTTGATAAGGGGTTTGATAACTGACAGTTTAAAGTTTCAAGGGACATGCCCTAAGGATAATATGTTAATAATATTAAGAATAGGTTCTGAGATTACAGGAAACACCTCTTTTAGGAGTTTAGTCAGTATTGGATCTAACGTACATGTTGTTGATTTTGATGTTTTGATAATTTTTGTTAGTTCTTCCTGACCTATAACAGCAAATGATAGAAGTTGCTCGTAGGGACCAACACTAGTAAGACTATGGGCCATATTACTAGAGAGGAGAGCGCCACCTTTCCTGAAGGGATGGAGTCCATCTCTCTTTAGCAGGTCAGGTCTTCCACATAAACTCTTCTAATTGTCTATGAATCCTATGCTTTTCTCCAGTCACCACTCAGACATCTAGCTATTCGGTGACACTAATCTACTATAAACCTTGTCACCACGACGAGCAGGGCCAGAGCATAAAACAGTGTCTGACCTTTTAGCCAGCACTTGTAAATTTGATCTGAGGTCAGACGCTCTGGCACGAGAAATGCATTTAACAATAGTAGTTGGAGTCTCTTTTTCCATGTTACTTACAATAGAGTTTCTCTTCTGTAGTACACATCAATGGAAGTTGTACATTTTGTAGGAGGCAACTTGTACAATTTCTTCATCTCATGCTACTCTTAATGAGATTGGGTTGGATATTATTACTATCGGTCATACTGAGGGTTTAACCTCGTGCGACCCCGCATTGTGGAAGTTGTATTTTGACTTCACTATACACAACGCATAATTTAAATGAATTAAAACCGACTGAATACTGTTCACAAGACTCTAGACCAGTGGTTCTCAACCCTGTCCCTGGAGCCTCCTCTCAACACTGCACATTTTGTATACCTCCATTTTCTGACACACCCAATTAAGATCTTGGAGTGTCCACTAATGAGCTGAGGAGTTGAATCAGGTGTTTGATTAGAGAGAAATTCAAAATGTGTAGTGTTGGGGGGGCTGCAGAAACAGGGTTGAGGACCACTGCTCTAGACTGTCATTTAAAGGGTTCACTTCTGCCGCACAACAGCACACCATCGATTTCCATGAAGCGCTCCTACGGATGCAGCACCAAAAAATGCCCAAAACATTTTTCATTGAAACCTGTTTGTAAAGAGGAGAGTCTCTAGTTTCGTTTGATATGCTGAACAGCCTACTATTTTTATTACATAGTGTACTAAACAGAACACAAAAAGAAATGTTTCAAACAGTTTTGTTTACACATGACCTCACTGCATTTATTACATGGTGTCATCACGGTCGCATTCCTTCCCCAATTGAGCGCAACAGGGACTGTGTCCTTAAATTCTTCTATAATGCAATTCCTTAATTCTTTCAAAGCTAAACCAGTGTGGAGTCTTTCTGTAGAGCCGAAGAGCGGAAGTGGGTGTGGCTTCTGTTATTGGTAGACATGTGAAATGTCTCTCAGCTGTTTTAAGTGCCGTGTGAGCGCTGACAGAGATGTGTGAACTCTCTCCCGGGGCCGAACCTTCCTTTTTATTAAAGAGAGAAGCTCGGAGTTGCCGGGAAACACCAAAGGAGGTTCTGTCTTCCTGAACTTGACCATGGTTTTGTTGTTTCCTGTTAGCATGCCAATCACAGAGTTCATGTGATAAGCAAAGCATACAATGACACTGCAGACTGAATGTGAACACAGAAAATACATTTTGGAGGTGGTTTACAGATTACAGAATTACAGTTTCACATTTTGAGATTAAGAGGATGAGGTCAAGCTTTGCTTGATGCTTGGCCTAGTTTATTTAATTTCTAAGATCTGAATTTGAGAGATTTGTTTTAGGAGTTCTTTGTTTTTTCCAGGAGAGTTGTTTATTCATGTTTTTGAGATGTTACAGACATTACATCTGAAATTAGCATAAATAATTCTGTTTCAAAGCAAGGATGCTTCCTTGCTTCCTTGTTCCCTAATTAGGGAGTGACTTACCCTCCAGTGTGCTGTCTGCCTACACTGGTCTCAGAACAGTTTAAAAATGCATCTAATTTTCATCCTAACCTTGTGTTCAGACCAGGGATGGCAAGAGCGTCAACATTCGCTCTGGCTGCCATGCCAACGACGCTATGGAAGATTCGTGGACGCTCTGACGTAGTTGAAATAGGCAGCAATGTTCATTCAGAATGCTTGGTTTTGTTAACTATATTTAAAGGGGCCACAAAACATCCAGACACGTCGACCGTATCTTTTTGCCGACATATCACAAGTAGCGTATATCCTCATGAAATCTTTTAATATATTATTATATAATATTATATAAACCATAATATCCACTTCATAAACTCACCTGGCACACCAACATTTTCAGTAAATTATATCCCTGTAAGCAAACAGGGACAGATCATATACTACGGGAAAACCTGCCACGGCAATAATCGGTTTCTCCTCCATTTTGTCTTCGGAACTATTTGGTGGGGAACCAAAGTTTACACGGTTGTTTTCTCTAGACTTCGCTAGAGCGGAGCACTTTTATACTCCAATAGGTTGCCGCCGAACCCAGCCAAAGCTCATTACCATAAGGTTGCCCG
The DNA here is from genome assembly GCF_025860055.1 of Xyrauchen texanus. Taxonomy (NCBI): domain Eukaryota; kingdom Metazoa; phylum Chordata; class Actinopteri; order Cypriniformes; family Catostomidae; genus Xyrauchen; species Xyrauchen texanus. Next base: position 3,214,618 of record NC_068300.1, read on the forward strand.
CACTTCAACTTTCCTCTGACGCCCACACCGCCCAAGAGGCGCCACGGCGCTTCTCTCTTCTTCACGTTCTCGACGCCTCTGGTCTGAACGCACCATAACTCCGTATAAATCCTCTGAAAGCAACATTTCCATCTTTTGGATGCATCCATTGCTTCTCAGTGTGATGCACAGTGAATATAGGATAAGGAAAATGAGCCTATAGTCCACGTTCATGGTCATTGTGTTTAACAGCGTGCCGTTTAGCGATAAATCAATGGATTTTTTTAAAGGGCATATCGAATGAAACTAGAGACTCTACTCTTTGGACTCAAACAGGTTTTAATGTAAAAACATAATGGGGTTTCTTACCAGATGTATTTTTGTTCGCATTTCTCCCAAAGACAAACTCGGCTGTGATCGGCACCGTGTTGTTTTGTCACATGTCTAGAATTGTAATTAACACATTTCAGATTCAAATACTTTATCGTTGTTCTAGCTCAACACTATACATAGCTGGGATTCTGTTATGATTCATTTAAGTATTTTTTTCTGAAATGTATTAAGTGGTATTAGGAAAATGTGTTGAAATGTTTGAATTCACATGGTGCTTGGGCAAATCTGTGCACAGTTTGAGACATTGTTGAGATCTCTTCTGAAACTCTTAAGGAGACACGTCAAGGGATTTGTCAAGAGAAAACCTTGAGAAATGGGATCGCTAAGCAAAAGTCTCCATTTGAAGGGGAAGAGTGATTTTATCTCATTGGCGTCTAGGAGAAACAGTTGAGATATGAATTAAATGTCATTTTTCCTATGGGAAGTCACCATCATGGCATAATGAGAATGGATGTGAGCAGTTCCAGTAAAAGTCTTTCTGCTGATTTGGTTCTTTCCTCATGTGTCTCATATTCTCAGGTCGGATAAATCAAACCATCATCCTGCTGTTGTTGGGAACAGACAATGAGTCATCCAGGAGTCAGAGTTAACAAGCCTCATAAAACTCTTAATGAACTTAAACTCTAAACAGTAGAGCTGACTCAGGAGGTAAAGGGGGTCTCGTTCAATTAAGAAACAATAACTCTATCGGTCTAAATTCAACATGCAGTACAAGAAAAACAGTTCAGCTTGGAGCAATCGAGACAACCAATGTTTGCCATGATCGCAAATCTCTCTTACAGCTTAGATCTCAATAAGATCTGTATAATATCAACTCTATGTCCTAGGCAGCAATGAAGTCAAATGGAAATCCAGACTTCTGCAGTTTCACAAGGGACCTCAATAACGATTGTGCTCAGATTTGTCAGGACAAACAAAATAGATTGAACCCATGACCTTGGCAATACTAGTGCCATGCTCTACCGGCTGACCTACAGGAACCTCAATAAAATGTGCAATAAAATAGTTCAGTTGAGGAGTTCCTTTGCTGTGCTCAAGTGATTTCTGTAAATCCATGAGAGATCCATCGAACCTCCACTCAAGATCTGTGGCTCCAGTTCACATTACACAAGAGTCTGTGAAGCAATCAGTATTATCTTTATAATGTGACATAAATATGCGAGCTCTTTGCTTTCAACTTGTTCTTTTATCTAGCATGTGAAATGAAAGCTCTTCTCTGTTCTAGAGCCAGTGTGAGTGTTTCTGGAGGACAGTAGACTGGACACAGACATGAAAGGAAGGCCAACAGTAGCATGTCTTTCATCCAACTTTTAATTTCAAACACTGCACTATGCATTACTCTTTTTTTACTCTATTCTTCTCTACTCTACCCAGTTTTACTCTAATATTTACTCTATTTTACACTACTCTGCTTCAATCTACCCTACTTTTGTCTACTCTTCTCTACACTACTGTACTCTGTTCTACTTCAACCTACTCTACTTTACTCTTCAATACTCTACTCTATTTTACTTTACTCTTGTCTACTCTGCTATACTCTACCATACTTTACTATAATCTGCTTGAATCTACTTTAATATTCTCTATTTTACTCTACCCTACTCTAATGTACTATACTATTCTCTACTTTACCCTACTTTACTGTATTGTACTCTACTCTTCTCTACTGTACTCTACACTACTTCACTCTTCTATACTACTCCAATTTACTCAACTTTACCCTACTCTACTGTACTATACTATTCTCTACTTTACTATACCCTACTTTGCTGTACTTTACTCTTCTCTACTGTACTCTATTCTACTTCACCCTACTCTACACTACTTCACTCTTCTATACTATACTCCAATTTACTCAACTTTACTCTACCCTACTCTACTGTACTTTACTATTCTCTACTTTACTATACCCTACTTTACTGTATTTTACTCTTCTCTACTGTACTCTATTATACTTCACCCTAATTGACACTTGATACTCAACTTTACCCTACTCTACTGTACTATACTATTCTCTACTTTACTTCACCCTAATCTACACTACTTTACCCTACCCTACTTTACTATACTCTGCTTTACTATAATCTACTTTAATCTTCTCTACTTTACCCTACTTTACTGTATGCTACTCTATTTTACTCTACTGTTCTCTACTTTACTATACTCTACCTTACTTGACTGTACTCTACTCTACCATACATTACTATAATCTGCTTGACTCTTCTTTAATATTCTCTATTTTACTGTACCCTACCCTACTCTACTGTACTATACTATTCTCTACTTTACAATACCCTACTTTACTGTACTTTACATTACTTCACTCTTCTATACTATACTCTAATTTACTCAACTTTACCCTACTCTACTGTACTCTACTATTCTCTACTTTAATCTTCTTTACCTTATGCCAAGTGGAGAAAGAGAAGTGGCAGTGTGAACGCAGCTTTAACCAACCCACATGAATTGAACTTACTACTGCACTTAACCTGAACTTAATGTAATTTCTTCTGTGCTAGCATCTTTACTACTCCAGCCACTGTGAGAACTTGGCAGTCCTATACTGCAGATTTGTCTGACAAATTGCTTGCTATGTGTCTCATTTGTAAGTCGCTTTGGATAAAAGCAACTGCTAAATGACTAAATGTAAATGTACTCAACTGTACTCTTTGTCAGGCAATGCCCTCGCCCCAGCCTCTTCCTTAGACCCGGACATGACCCTGATCATCTGGATTTGGCGCCACTTTGGCTGCACTTATTTACAAATCTTTGCCATGTAAAGCTTTTGTCCGAATCAGACACAAGTGTGGCAACCGACAAGGCATATTGTCAGTTTCTTGGCTTGCCATAGTGAATTGTCATTGTTTCCCGAAATCCCCAAAATTGCAAAATAAATAAATAATTATATATATAATGTCCAAACAAGTTATTCAAACACTACTGCCATTTTGTTATGCAATTACTCAATAGTCAAGCTCAGTTGGTCAATTAAAAGGCATCACTGACATGCACTGTGGACTCTAATCGGGGTCACTGAGTTAAACAGACCCTCCGTTTCAATGCCACTCCATTAGTGCTGCTAATAACCCGCTGAGTATTAACTTACTGGACTTAAGAGAGCGCTTTGGCCTTTGGATCCGTGTCACAGTACACTACTGCATGTACATGGAATTAGGGTTGGTAAAACCGCTTGATTCTCATTCCCACACACTGACAGGCAATCCTCAGATGATGGCAATTAACTGAAGTGGGGCTCATTACATGCTCTGGGCTAGTAATGGTTTGCAGATGGATGTTCTGGTGGTTGAGGAGAGGTTGATGCGCTCTGATCCATATCTCCACACGTCATGGTGAAATAATGTAATGATAACAGTCAGTTCTTATTGAGAGGTGAGTTAGACCTCACGTAAAGTTTAAGTGTGTATGTATTTATGTTCAAATATTATCTCAGATAAACATGCGCAGTCAACTAAGCAATTGGAAGGTTGATTCCCTCGAAGGAGGTTCAGTCATGCAATCAGTACATTGCACTTTTCGTTTGAGCATCCTGACTAGCCACACACAGCAACATTTACTCAACCAGTGGTGTGAGTTTTGGGTGGACCAATGGCAGATGGGAGGAGTGCCTGTTTGTGTGTATGTGTGTGTGTGTGTGTGTGTTTGTTTGTATGTGTGTGCGTGTTTTTGTGATTTACGAGGACAATTTTGTAAGTTACAAACTGGTAATTACAAGGTTATTATGCTATAAATGTGATTTATGAGGACATTTCTAGTGTCCCCATAATTCAAATTGCTTAAAAATCATACTAAACAATGTTTTATTGAAAATGTAAAAATGCAGAAAGTTTTCTGTGAGGGTTAGGTTTAGGGGTAGGGTTAGGTTTAGGGGATAGAATCTATAGTTTATACAGTATAAAAGTCATTATGTCTATGGAAAGTCCTCATAATGATAGGTAGACCAACATGTGTGTGTGTGTGTGTGTGTGTGTGTGTGTGTGTAAGTGTGTGTGTGTGTGTTTGTGTGTGAGTGTCTGCTTGTGTGTGTGTGAGTGTGTGTATGTTTGTGTGTGTGTGAGTGTGTGTTTGTGTGTGAGTGTGTGTGTGTGTGTGTGTGAGTGTCTGTTTGTGTGTGTGTGAGTGTGTGTATGTTTGTGTGTGTGTGAGTGTGTGTTTGTGTGTGAGTGTGTGTGTGTGTGTGTGAGTGTCTGTTTGTGTGTGTGTGAGTGTGTGTATGTTTGTGTGTGTGAGTGTGTGTTTGTGTGTGTGTGTGTGTGTGTGTGAGTGAGTGTGTGTTTGTGTGTGTCTGTGTGAGTGAGTGTGTTTGTGTGTGAGTGTGTGTTTGTGTGTGTGAGTGAGTGTGTGTTTGTATGTGTGAATGTGTGTGTGTGTGAGAGTGTGTGTGTGTGTGTGTGTGTGTGTGTGTGAGTGAGTGTGTGTTTGTGTCTGTGAGTGAGTGTGTTTGTGTGTTTGAGTGTGTGTGTGAGTGTGTGTTTGTGTGTGTGAGTGAGTGTGTGTTTGTGTGTGTGAGTGTGTGTGTGAGTGTGTGTTTGTGTGTGTGAGTGAGTGTGTGTTTGAGTGTGTGTGTGAGTGTGTGTTTGTGTGTGTGTTCTGCATTGTGGCTTATTTATGTATTTTATGCATTAAAAAAAAATTGCTCTGTGTTTTAGTCTTTCCCATTCATTTCCTATGGTGGGTCAAAAATGACCCAAAACAGAACGAGTCATCAAATCAAGTCCAATTAGTGTGTGTGTGTGTGTGTGTGTGTGTGTGTGTGTGTGTGTGTGTGTGTGTGTGTGTGTGTGTGTGTGTGTGTGTGTGTGTGTGTTCAGATTGCAAATGTAGGAAAAGAAACCTAACATTGACATATTCAAAAAACGTTTTGTCAACAAACAATTTTGTCAGTAATTTCGTTGATGAGATTAACTCACCTTTCTGCACCAAACACACATCTTTAACATTCCTGATCATTACCATCACAGTGCCCAAATTCTATACAGATGCCAAATGTGTTGTTTGATCTTAGTTGAGGAAGAGTTTTATAAGCGACTCACAGCTTTTAACTTTATTGCTCTTGACGTTTGCCGAGCGCTTGGAGGTCTAGATCAGTATCGAATTGGTTGATGACTGTTATATTGGAGAGGCTTTCCCGTTTACTGTGGTACTTGAGTACGGATCTGACTGGAATGTTGAATGCTCTTTCATTCTTTGGAATAGAAGGAGAAAGAGACAGAGGGAATTTAAATCCACCTTACTGTAAAACTAATCAGAGATCTGGTTCCCAGAGTCCAGGACAAATGTTCCTCTGGTGTTTAAACAATGTTTCGAGCTGAGAACGTGCATCTGTTGTAGAGCAGCTGTCCTGGTGTTTGGAAGTGAGGAAAGGCAGAGCGTTGGACTTGATCCGGGCAAGTAAAACCATCAAAGTCCTGCATGTCCTCTCTAGACGGCCTCAGCTGGAAAACTCTAGTCAAAGTTTCGAAAGCACAAACACATCTGTTACTGAGAGGGAATCTGATTCTGTCCATATAGGAATGTCTTTGATTGTAAAACTTCTCATTCGTTTCTTGATGCGCTGCCTCATTATGATCAATATAGATCAGTGTTGGGTGTAATCTGATTACAAAATAATTCCTTCCTGTTACCTAATTACAGTTTAGGAAAAAAGTAGTGAAAATTACATTTCAAATTCTTGTAATCTTTTAATTACAGTTGCTGATTTAAAAAAGGTGGAATTTTTTTTTTTGAGTAACTTACCCAACACTGATTTAGACAATTTTGACAACTTTCTTAGTAAAATAACATTTGGTGGTTTAAGGTGCTGTAAGCGGGGGTTTGTGTATCTCAGTGAATACTGACGCTGACTATCACAGCTGGAGTCGTGAGTTTGAATCAGGGCGTGCTGAGTGACTCCAGCCAGGTCTCCTAAGCACCCTAATTGTCCCGGTTGCTAGGGAGGGTAGAGTCACATGGGGTAACCTCCTCGTGGTGGTGATTAGTGGTTCTCTCAATGGGGCGTGTGGTGAGTTGTGTGTGGATCCTGGAGAGTAGCATGAGCCTCCACATGCTGTGAGTCTCCGTGGTGTCATGCACAACGAGTCACGTGATAAGATGCGTGGATTGACGTCTCAGAAGCAGAGGCAAGTGACACTTGTCCTCCACCACTCGGATTGAGGCGAGTAACCGCGCCACCATGAGGACCTACTAAGTAGTGGGAATTGGGCGTTCCAAATTGGGGATAAAAGGGGAGAAATAAAAAGTGCTGTAAGAGATTTTAGCCATTCTTCTACCACGAGACTGAGCCGTTGGATTAGCCACGCCCCCTCTTTCCAAAACCCTGCACTCCAAATTTACCAAATGAGCTTTATTGAGAGTTAAAAACAACAGCAGCAAAACAGCGCCCTCAACTGGCAACTGTTATGAACAACATGGCATAAAACGGCATTAAGCCTCAATAATTCACTGCAACTACAACACTATGAGAACACGCAAAATGATTGACAGGTCAATGACAAGCGTCATTTTGGACACATTTTTGTTTGCTGTTTACAGAGTCTAGAGCTGTCATAGAGACAGGTGAGATATCTTACAACACTTTTAACATTTCATACATCTTTTGCGTACCTTTCCAAATCGCTTACAGCATCTTTAATGTTCTGCTGGCATCCCATCAAATTTAAAAAGAAAACACGGAGGACAAGCGAGACATTTAGTTGATCACATGATTGCAATTGCAAAATGGAAAATGAATCAATCCACAAACTGTGTCCTCTGTATTTAAATATATTTGGAATTACGATTAAGTTAAAATAAACTTTTTAAGGCACGAGGGGTCCGCGCTGCAAAGCGCTGCGGACATTTGCAGTGTACAGTTTCACATACGGAGCAAGCCAAGATTGTGGCGAAGAGCAATTAAACGAATCAAGACAAGACTGTTTATCTACGCAGCCAAATAAATCTGTCAATGGGGGTACACGTGTTTTGTCACATGCATCACCTCAGGCCTTGTCCACAGTAATACGATTTCGTTTGAAAACACTTCTTTTTCTCTCTGTTTTGGCCTTCCGTCCACACCGAGACGCCGTTTTTGTCCGCCATTTTTGCGTTGAAGTGTGGACTGTGAAAACGGATGCTTTGGAAAACAATTTTTAGTCATGTGACAGTCATGTGACCCATTTAGTCCAAAAACAAGATGGTGGACGACGTTGTATCGCCGTTGTCTTGGCTACTCTCCAGTTTGATTGCGTTCTTAACAGGACTGGTATTCTGGCATACCGGCATAATCCCAGTGGGCCGACGCACTTTGGGGCCAATCAGGGGCGGACTGGCCATCAAGAGAAATGGCAACTAGCCCCCCCCCCCAATTGCTATGTAAAATCCCGGGCCAATTTCTCTTCCCAGTCCAGCCCTGGTTGTTCAAGATTAATGTCAGTTTGTATACTTCAGCTTACGTTTCAGCTTAAGGAGACGGGATGTTTACTCGCAGTTGCATTTCAGACCGTACATTACTCGCGACGAGTAAAGAGACGGAAAGTAAATAAACGCCAATGCATCCTATGTTTTACTCATGCACAGCACAGGGATGTAGGCATTTTCCTACAGTTTTGTTGTGGATGAGCAACTTTTGGAATACGCTTCAAAGTGCTAGTGTGGACGGAGAGCGCTTTGAAACGAAAACGCCGTTTTCAGGTTCTGTCTTAAGCGCACGCAAGGAGATATAGAAGCCGCACATATCAAGGACAGTAAAGATAATTAAAATGAAATTTTTTTATCTATCAAAATGACCCCTTTAAAATAAACCCTCCCGGCAACTTTTCTGGGACTACTCGACCCGTATAAACGAGTAGACATGCAAGCCCTATGGATACATTTATTTAGTAAACGTTTCTATATTACAATGCGATGTATTAAAGTTTTATTACATTGCTGCCATAATAACAGACCATTTCAAAAGTTTATGTGATCTCGTTTTTCTGTCCCTTCTACTGAAGAGATTCCACTCACTGTGGCGGAGCGGCGACGTAATTGTATTATTGTGAATGATTTCTCAATCCTCCAACTTTCACAGCTGTCCGTTACCGCCAGAGCTGTTACCACATGCAGCGCAACGTACGGCACTTAGCAGTGGTCAAAAAGGGCTTTTGGATTATAAACTCAGAGATGTGGATTCACCACAGAACCTTGGTGTTTGTCAAAAAAACAATAGATCACTGGGCCGGGAGTTTTCTCACGGGAGGTGGGAGAAAAACACAGACATTTCGGATTCGGACGGCAATAAAATCACTGACTACCCGCTGTAAATGCTGAAACTACCTCACGTCCCCGTGTAAAATAATTCCCTTTAGTCAGACTGTCTTTCTTTTTCTGTTGTGATTTCTCTCTCTCTTTCTAGCTCCGTGATTTATCTCACTCAGACGCACCGCAGGCACAATCTGATGCTACAAAACCACTAATTGAGAAAGTTGAGGAAACATCCGCTTTTATGATCACAAGAGCAAGATGAATATAAAATAAATCACAGTCTTAATCTGCTAAACACACCTAACAACTGATGTTAACAGGAATATACAGGGATGTTCTGTGTGTGTGTGATTGAATTCAGTCCTTTAGTGAAACTCCCTGAGATGCTTTTCATATAATAAACATGCCTAGTGTACTACTGTTCCAAGTTGCATACTGTGTCCTGCTTCACATACTATTCTAGTATGAAGTATACAGTATGTTTTTAGTGTTTTTAATTCTGAACATTTCCAGATGTTTTCTCAGACAATCAATCGCCGCAGAAACTCTTTTGTCATGCTAGTTTTTCAATCAAATGTGGCGGTGTGGTGGTGGCGTAGTGGCTAAAGCACAGGGCTGTTAATCAGAAGGTTGCTGGTTTGATCCCCACAGTCACCACCATTGTGTCCTTGAGTAAGGCACTTAACTCCAGGTTGCTCCGGGGGGATTGTCCCTGTAATAAGTGCACTGTAAGTCACTTTGGATAAAAGCATCTGCCAAATGCATAAATGTAAATGTAAATGTGCAAAACAAGTTAGCCGTTTTTGCTAACTTCCGCCAGACTTTCCCACTTTATTAGACCACGCCCTCTCTCTGAAACCCCGCCCTTTAAAGACATGGCAACAAACATGATGTCAGCAAGCCTGAACAATCGCAGCAACTTTGATGTTTTGCTAAACACTTTATTCAGGGCTGTTATGTATGTAGCCATAAGCGGTATGAGCGACGGCTTAGAGCCCCTGAGCCGCCAGGGGGCCCTTGGCGAGTGTTAAAGGAATAGTTTCAAATTTAAGCGAGTAAATCATTGAGATCTGAGGTTGTTAATCAATGGCATATGCTTTTGTTGAAGACAGCAGTCCACGTTATTTCAACGTAATCAAAAAAACATGTTTTAATAGCTGTATTTTTGGTGAAAATGTGCGCCAAAAGTGCTCTGCAGCGGCCCGTGACACATTGGGAATGACGCAATCGAGTTTCCCTACACTCTTGTCGTTCCAACCCAGTGCTGGGTAAATTACAATACTTTAGTATTGTTACACACAAGTCATACACTCAGTACCTCACATTTCTCCTTCACAGTGACTCGTTACGAGCCATAATTGGGGCGGCTAAGGCTCAGGTGGCGGAGCGGGTTGGCCACTAATCGCAGTGTTCGTGGTTCGATTCCTGGCCCACACGACTCCACATGCTGAAGTGTCCTTGGGCAAGACACTGAACCCCAAGATGCTCCCAATGGCAGACTAGCACCTTACATAACAGCTCTGAACATCTGTCTGATTTTTGTTATCACCCGTACCAAGCAGACTTTACATTTAGCTTCTTTTTTATTCCCGTCCATGTCGTCTCTGATTCGGCCCCTCATGTCTTTTTCAGTTTGGACAGGGATGCGTTTGTCTGCTCTCACGTCACGCCAAGAGAGCAACGAACGGAGACTCGATCCTAGACAGAGGCACTCTCTCTACTGCCTGTTTCCTACTAAAGAGGAAGTTGAGGCTCTGCAGTTCTCATCAGTGTGCGGTAATGAGATGAGCAGCACAGCATGTTGAAAACGGCCCTGGACTCATTATTCATACCATAGAAATAGGTTCCGGAAGTAAAATACCAATCCCATTTTCATTGAAAATGTGCACCAAAAGAGCTCTGTAGCGACCCGTGAGTCATTGTAAATGAGGCAATCGACTTTCCCTACACTCTCAAACTTCATAAATATTTGTATATTGTTTTTATACTTATAATAAACAACTTTAAAACATCAGTTTTAACTTCAAATCAAAGTTTGCAATGTTGTGATTCACCTAAGAACCGGTTGGTTTGGTTCATGGTTTACAACTCTTTTATATAAGATTACATGAATTCCCAATGGAAAGAATTAATGGGAAAAATACTTCAGGAACTCAGGCAGCTGAAAAAGTGGATGTGCAGAGTGGAAAAAACAATTCGATGCTTTTTAAACCGCATTGAAGGAGTTCACATGTATATTTCTATTAATATATGTCTAAAACGACACTGATTTAAGCATTACGCATGAGCCTGAAGATCAAAAGAAACATACATTGAGTTAAGCGTGTCCAGACCTTTGACTCGTACTGTACACGGACAAACTTACACAGTATCAGAAATGTAAACACACATCACACGTATATTCTGTTTAGACTGAGCTCTTGCTTGAGTAATTCTAGCATGTTCCGCTATATTTACAAGCTTCCATATGTTCCTTCCTCAACAGTACTGTAACATTACCGGAGCTCCGGATCGGGTCTGTAATGGAAATCCAAACATCGGGACACCCCATATGTTCCCGATGGACAGGAAGTCTGGGGTGTTGGGTATGTAATGGCTTCAATGTGTCATTCAATGGCAGCATCCATGACGGACTCATTAATACACATCTGGGATCATTATGAATCAAACCTTTATTTTTCCAGTTCCCCTTCAAAGAAACAGACGCCTCTGAGATAGCTGTTTATGTCAGCGCGTCAGCCGGCACCTACTTTAAAAATCTCAACCAAGCACAATGCAAAGTTTTCAGCGCCAATTTTTTTTTTACTCACTGAAAATAAAAATGTGCAAATTCAAGGGCTTAGATTTTCAATCAAAACAAGCGAGTACTGTACAACCCCCCACAGATAAATCCTTTACAGTGCACCCCCCCCCAACCCAAATTGTGAAGCCAAATCTATGCCAAAACCACCGCCTCAATCAGAGCATATTTGATGTTTAAGTGTTTGTTTAAAGAATTAAAAGTTACGTCTGGTTATTTCGGTTGTTAGCACCTACTGGTAGATGTCGTAACTACACCTTTATGGGCGCTAAAAGCAACTTTTTTATTGACCGTTATTTGAAAGTAGCTGTGTATGTTGACGAAAGCCAAATTTTCCGAGCAACTTCTAAAGGGTAGTTGACAAATGGCCAAGAAAAAGTACTTTTTTTGGAAAACATAACTTTTTAAGAAAAAATACATATATTTATGGAGTATGAAAACTGTAGTTTCAGAAAATAGTAGTGGTCACTCATTTTGTCAATGACTTCACATATTTTTTTGACGTTTTCACTCAACAGTACTGTAAATGTGTCCTATGGTGTGACATTTAAAAAGTACTAAGAAATTATATTCAATAACATAAAAAAAAATACTTGAGAGAATTGTTCACATTATTCAAACATTTTTTTATTAAAGTGCTATTTATTTTACATGAAAGTACTAATTAGAATAATTTTCACCATGAATAGATGAACTTGATAAACTTTTCCCTACAAATGTCAATAAAAATTTTTCGCCAACCTTACAAAACTGTTTGAAATTGTACCCATCTAAGAGGAGATATTATTGTAACTCCCCTAATGCCAAACTTGACTCTTTTTTTAAAAGATATTTTTAAATAAGTATATTTTTCTGTTGTTTTATGTTTGTCACACCATAGGACAAAACGTCACACCAAAGGACAAAGATAGTCATTGCATAATGAGTCAGCATATATAGTGTTTATTGTAACAATTATAAAGGAGGACATTTGTTTTTATTTTTCAGCAATATAAACTGTGCAAAACATATCACACCAAAAGTAACTTTGATACTTATAGATCCATCAATAAGAAAGCATTGATGCTTATAATATCTTATTACAGGTAGTGATTTAACATATATCTAATTTATTTCTCCTCTCAGTCTCCGTGCACGAGTGTGTTCGGCTGTTTTGAGTAGTGATTTAACATACACTCACCTAAAGGATTATTAGGAACACATACTAATACTGTGTTTGACCCTCTTTCAGCCTTCAGAACTGCCTTAATTCTACGTGGCATTGATTCAACAAGGTGCTGAAAGCATTCTTTAGAAATGTTGGCCCATATTGATAGGATAGCATCTTGCAGTTGATGGAGATTTGTGGGATGCACATCCAGGGCACGAAGCTCCCGTTCCACCACATCCCAAAGATGCTCTATTGGGTTGAGATCTGGTGACTGTGGGGGCCATTTTAGTACAGTGAACTCATTGTCATGTTCAAGAAACCAATTTGAAATGATTCGAGCTTTGTGACATGGTGCATTATCCTGCTGGAAGTAGCCATCAGAGGATGGGTACATGGTGGCCATAAAGGGATGGACATGGTCAGAAACAATGCTCAGGTAGGCCGTGGCATTTAAACGATGCCCAATTGGCACTAAGGGGCCTAAAGTGTGCCAAGAAAACATCCCCCACACCATTACACCACCACCACCAGCCTGCACAGTGGTAACAAGGCATGATGGATCCATGTTCTCATTCTGTTTACGCCAAATTCTGACTCTACCATCTGAATGTCTCAATAGAAATCGAGACTCATCAGACCAGGCAACATTTTTCCAGTCTTCAACTGTCCAATTTTGTTGAGCTCTTGCAAATTGTAGCCTCTTTTTCCTATTTGTAGTGGAGATGAGTGGTACCCGGTGGGGTCTTCTGCTGTTGTAGCCCATCCGCCTCAAGGTTGTGCATGTTGTGGCTTCACAAATGCTTTGCTGCATACCTCGGTTGTAACGAGTGGTTATTTCAGGCAAAGTTGCTCTTCTATCAGCTTGAATCAGTCGGTCCATTCTCCTCTGACCTCTAGCATCAACAAGGCATTTTTGCCCACAGGACTGCCGCATACTGGATGTTTTTCCCTTTTCACACCATTCTTTGTAAACCCTAGAAATGGTTGTGCGTGAAAATCCCAGTAACTGAGCAGATTGTGAAATACTCAGACCGGCCCGTCTGGCACCAACAACCATGCCACGCTCAAAATTGCTTAAATCACCTTTCTTTCCCATTCTGACATTCAGTTTGGAGTTCAGGAGATTGTCTTGACCAGGACCACACCCCTAAATGCATTGAAGCAACTGCCATGTGATTGGTTGATTAGATAATTGCATTAATGAGAAATTGAACAGGTGTTCCTAATAATCCTTTAGGTGAGTGTGTGTTATCTGTTTGAAATAATGATAGAATATAGATTAATGGATCAACAGAGAAATTAATGTAATGTATACTTAATTATGAACTCATGACCTACTGTGTTTTCCCTACAAATGTAACCACTTACTTATTAATTTCTTTTAAAACACAATATAGTTTTTTATTCTGTAATAACAAGCTTATTATGTAATATTGTTGAACCTGAACCTCACACAGGTCTATTCTGATACTGAATAATAAGCAGTCATTCAGTCACTCAGCAAGATCCCTGAATTATTTTAAGATGTATATGGCAACATTTCAGTTTGATTTACTTTCTCCATTGTTCTCTTAGGATCGCATCCTTTCTCTGTGGATCCTTTTTAATTCAGCTCCCTATACTGTCTGGTCCTCTCTTTTGCACTCATCTCTCCCTCAGTTCTTTCTGTTCTAAAAAGTTAAGTAGCATTATAAGTAGTAGCACTGTATTTATGTACTTTATATTTGTTTATAGTTGTTACATTATACATTATAGTTGTTTTAGTAACACTTCAGAAAATTTTATGTAGTCTCCAAAAAATGGCAATAAACATTCAAATGTAAGTCATTATTGAATTTAAAATCATCAAAACTGGTCAAAAAAGAATGAAAAGTATGTTAACAAACTTTATCTATTTGTTTTATAGCTTCTTAAGGAGGTCTTGACCTATTGTGTGACATCTGTGTCCTATGGTGTGACAGGCCAAAGTGTCACACCAAAGGACATTTCCTGTCACACCAAAGGACATTTGAGCTTTTGTGGCATGTTAATAACCATGCTAATGCTAGCTGAACTGTCATTAGCAATTGGCATGATACATTTGCATAATATTATATAGTCCTGCTTTTAAAAATACAAATTTGAATTAAAAAATTAATTTAGGGGTGTCACACCAAAGGACAACAAAACTTAACAACTTCAGTGGTCTGAAAACATAGTTAAATATTTGAACAATTCTGAGAGAAATACTTACCATGTGCACTGCTCATGGGCTTCATAGGGGTATTCAGTCACATGACCTTGAATGGTTTCTTTCAAACAAATGTAGTTGTCCATGATATTGCCCAACTTAATATCAGGTTATTGCATAACACCAAAGGACATTTTTTCTGTGACAAACTTTATGAAATTCCTACACTTTAAAAAATGTATGTATAGGAAAAGTGATGACCACTTAGTGAAATAGACACTTGCACAATTATGCCAGGAGTGTCCATTAAGATTTTTAAACATTATTTTCTTTATTTATAAAAGTTAATATTTATGAAATAATTTTGTCTACCGTCACACCATAGGACGATTTTGAGATTTGGCTCAAAGTTATAAAAAATTAAAAATAACTCTGATATTAAAACAACAAATTCATGTAAAACAAGAAAATATTTAACCATTTACAGTATTCTAAATGATGAAAATGTGAAATCATTTAATTTTTTTTCTTCTGTGACGGTGAAAAAGCCACGTCACGTCAACTACCCTAAAACACATTTACATTTACATTTATGCATTTGGCAGACGCTTTTATCCAAAGTGACTTACAGTGCACTTATTACAGGGACAATCCCCCCAGAACAACCTGGAGTTAAGTGCCTTGCTCAAGGACACAATGGTGGTGGCTGTGGGGATCAAACCAGCAACCTTCTGATTACCAACCCTGTGCTTTAGCCACTATGCCACCACCATTCCCAAAACACAGTTAGAGTTGATGTTTCGGCAATTATCTTTTTTGTTATTTTTGGAGGGCTCTTAAAAGTGTGAAATGGATGTATATTTTTCCCCGTCTTGCTGCCTTTGACGTCACAGTTCATGATGGTCGCTAGCGAAGGGTTTGGGACTGTGCACGTTCTTGTGGTGTTAGCAGGCAATCAGCGTTTTCATGACCAGTGTTGGGCGTAATTGAATTACAAAGTAATTTGTTACTTTAATTACTTGTAGGCACCAAAAGTAGTGTAATACATTACATTTTAAATTGTTGTAATCAGATTACAGTCCCTGAAGTAATTACTTTTAAGTACATTTCTTGGGTTACAAATATTTAAAAAAAATAGGATTTATTTTTTGCATGTGTAATACCATTAAAATATGAGTTAATGTGTTCATATGTACATCTGTTTGCATTTCTGGGACAGCTGAAGTGTGTGTGACAACAAACAAGGGGAAAATGGACATTATTTTGAATTTGTTGAGGGGAAAAACAATTTTTTTATAATGAAAATTGTTTTAGAAAGTAACTTAAAAGTAAATTAATTATTAATGCGATTACCTTTTCAGTGAAGTAATCAGTCAAGTAATATAATTATAATTTTGGAGAAATATTAAGTAGTTTGTAATGGATTACTTTTTTAAATAACTTTTAATCAGTTTCCTGCGACTTCAGATTGATTATGCTGCGTTCCAACCCTCGCCTCCTCAAAAATCCAGATGTAACACCTGCTTGAAAGTGTTGTTTACCGTTAACTGTGTAAATCTCCCTGGGTGCCGACATGTGTGCGTGACATCATACACCTGCATCTCGGCAAAATTACAGTTGTGTATTTCAACTCAAGTTTGGAAGTCCGACTTCAAGTGCCAATCCATTGCACTTTCCGTTGGAAAGAAATGCAGCATAATTGACATGCCATTTATTGGTCAGGTGATTGGCCCAAAAAACTAGGAAGACCTGCTAGCGACCAACAGTACAGCGACTTGGCAACCTCCAGTGTGACTGTACCTTTAAGGTATGATTTTTAAAAATATATAGAATTTAACCCTTTAAGCTCTGAAGGCGTTTTTAAAGACGTTTAAGCGGCATACCCAAAATTAAAGGCTTATAAGTCTACAAAAAAAAACCAAAGAGGATCAATTGTTTGGTATCATTTTAAAGAAATCTTAAAAAAAAAAAGAATGATGTAGATTCTGATGACTGATGAGACTCTCAGCCTAATAAACTTCTGAAAAAGTATAAAAAAGTGAGGCAAAAAGTAACTTTTTACTTATTTTTCTGATTTGACATTATATATATCTCTGGGTGTTAATAATGTGGCTCTGGAAAAACTGCTTTTGTTTTGTTCCAATCATGTCAACTCTATCTGAGAAAAATGTTGTGTTGATACAACAAAGCAATCAAACTTTATAGCGTTACAAATATAATTTATCGTAGTGTCCAAAAGCCTTTCTAAACAAATAAAAGATAATAATTGTCCATAAGAACTAATTACACATGCAAACACAACAATGACTAAAGGTTTGCATAGCATGCAGACATGATTTTAGTCATGAGATTTCACAGAATGAGTTTCATTCTGTGTCATTTGAGTCATCATTGAGTCTGTGTCATGTATTTGGTGCCATCTCCTGGTGGCCATATGTAATTAGAGTGAACGATCATCTCTGCCCATATTTGGGTGACTTCCACCGATGCAGCGATCTGAATCCTAAAACGACTGGTTTAGCGTTTCATGACACTTGACAACGTACTACATCATTTCCAATTAAGTCATCTGATCCAGGAAAGCGAATGTGTTTTTAGCGAGATTATTTTAAAGATAATCACCTCCTCCAAGTAATAGTATGTGATTGTGACAGGTTTTTTAACTCTCTACGAGGAAGGAAGAGACGCGAGATCCAACTCAAAAGGGTACTTATTTTTCTAACGCAAATTCGCTTTTCAGCATAGGATAACGTTTACACAGAGCACTCGACTGCGTGTGTCTCTGTCCCCCTTCGCTCTCACTCTTTAAATTGTCTCCCTCTCACACTGCAGTGTCAAACAGCTGTTAGAGACAATCATTGACAGGTGATGATCCTCACCATTCTCATCTCCCAATCTCGCTCTCCATTCACAAGCTTGACCACGTCCCCACCACCACAGTGACATTTTACTTCAGTTTATTTTTCAGTTCTTATAACAGTTTTTATAAATTATTAAAACATAACACTTCTGATTTATCTGCAGATTTCAAAGCTTGTTGGTCTAGACTGTAGTTATTCATGTTTTGATAGCAATTTGTTTCTCGGCGGACTCATCCGAGCTTAAAAGATTAACGAAGAACACATTAACAGAGGAACTGAACTCTTGTTTGTTAGTACGTATGTTTGTTTTCAATGCTAAAGACTGTAGCCGTGTTTTCCTGTGGGTGAAAACTGCCCACACACTAGCACATTAGTACACAAAAACTATTTAACCACAGTAACCGCATGTCAAAATGTGGCATTCCAGCGCATTCGATTTATTATCAGCACAAATTAGATTTGACCACCAGTGTTTGGATTTAATGAGATTTCAACATGTGGCTTAATGAGATGTTTATGTCTATATTCTATTTTTTGATTTTATTTTACAGTGTATAGATGTTTACATAAGCTACTTAATGTGCCAATTAAAAATATTAAGACATTTACATTAAAACAACAAGTCCATTTGGAATCGGTATTTAAATCAGCATTTATTCTATTATGGTGAAATCAACAGAAGCTGCACAACTTGTTTGGTCATGTGGGCCGGTGGGTCGGCGGACTGGCCATCGGGAGAACCGAGCGGGCCGGTGGGTCAGCGGACTGGCCATCGGGAGAACCGAGCGGGCTGGTGGGTAGGCGGACTTGCCATCGGGAGAACCGAGCGGGCCGGTGGGTCGGCGGACTGGCCATCGGGAGAACCGAGCGGGCCGGTGGGTCGGCAGACTGGCCATCGGGAGACCCGAGCGGGCCAGTGGGTCGACGGACTGGCCATCGGGAGAACCGAGCGGGCCGGTGGGTCGGCGGACTGGCCATCGGGAGAACCAAGGAGGCCGGTGGGTCGGCAGACTGGCCATCTGGAGAACCGAGCGGGCCGGAGGGTCGGCGGACTGGCCATCGGGAGAACCGAGCGGGCCGGTGGGTCGGCAGACTGGCCATCAGGAGAACCGAGCGGGCCGGTGGGTCGGCGGACTGGCCATCGGGAGAACCGAGCGGGCCGGTGGGTCGGCGGACTGGCCATCGGGAGAACCAAGCGGGCCGGTGGGTTGGCAGACTGGCCATCGGCAGAACCAAGCAGGCCGGTGGGTTGGCAGACTGGCCATCGGAATAACCGAGCAGGCCGGTGGGTCAGCGGACTGGCCATCGGGAGAACCGAGCGGGCCGGTGGGTCGGTGGACTGGCCATCAGGAGAACCGAGCGGGCCGGTGGTCGGCGGACTGGCTATCGAGCGGGCCGGTGGGTCAGCCGCGATAAGCTAAAATGAGCCGCCGCGTTATGCAAAACGGACCACAAAACGCCACCGTGATATGCAGAAAAGGACCTTTTGGCTCAACTCCCCCCAGTTGCTATGTAAAATCCCGGGCTGATTTCTCTTCCCATTCCAGCCCTGGCTGTCGTATATAAAACACATTGACATATAAAGAGGTCAGTCATATAGAATTATAAGTAAGGCTCAAAGGTCAGCACCCCTGGCGAGTTTGGATGTAACACCACACCATGAACTGAAATAAAATATGGCTGTTTAAGATCTGTTTGCTGTAGTGGACACCATATATCAGAGGGTTAAACCAGTCTTGAGTAGTTTAGTTGGTCTCCAGCCTGGCAAGGCTAGCGTTTAGCTGGTCTGACCAGCTGGCAAGTGCCCAAAACCCTTCCAAAGCCATCAAACCAGACCAGCCTAACCAGCTTGGCCAAGCTGAGAGACCATCTAACAATCTCAGGCTGGTTTAATCAGTTTTTGCGTTTGGTTACTGTTACAGGATTCTTGGTTTAACATCAGTCCAGTGAGTCCACACTTCTGTACGCGCTCATTACGTTCCTCCTGGGAGGAAGTCCCGTTTCCCCTCTCCCATCAGCTGAGCTCCATGTGAGAAGATCAAGTGTTAAAAACAGCTTCTCGGTTTTAGACACACACCTCAGTGTTCCGCTCACTTGAGTCGAGAGTGGTCAACATCTCCACACGTGTTGCGTATTCGCTTTGCTGCCGTTTTGGGACATCAAGACCACCAACTGGGATTTGAACTAGGAAACCCGCTGGCCTCCAGTGTGGTAATTTTACCAAAACACAACACTGTATGGTGTGCCACCAATGAGGTTTTGTGTTTTCCGGTTCAGTGGTCTGTGTTTTCACTAGGTTAATGGGTCATTTTGGTGGATTAATTTAAAAGACTGAAATTAAAAGACACAAAGAATGGGTTTAAGACCCATAATCCTGTGTAGAGAAGAGTGGTTGTGACAGGCAACATTCATCTCTTAATTTAGATAGTAATAAGTTTTACCAATAAAACACGTAAAACTGCAAAAGCCTCATTTTCTGAGAGTCTTAGGGTAGAAACATTGGCTTGGCCGAGAAAACTGATAGCCGAAGAAGATGATATATGCTAATGTGTGCTATAGCAACCCTTGTTGCAATGCTAAGAATATAGCACATACTTGCATTCCTTATGAAATGTGATCTGATATATTTCAGAAAGCGAAATGAGCATACATAGCTTAAGACGTTTGCATTCACACTTACAAAGAGTATGTTTCAGGCCTTAAAGAGCGTTCATGTTGTACACGTTCTTCTGCTCCATTTGCACAATTGTTTGTATTGTTGATCTATGTAGAGTATAGAGTAGAGCAATACTCTATTTCAAGTCAATTTGACTCACTCTATGTACATTTACTTAAGCAGTGTAGCACTGAATTAAGCCATGCTTTTAAAAGTGTACGTGCAATTGTTTTTTTTAACATGGACACACGGAAGCTTTCGCCAGCAATGCTTAATGCATGTTATTTAGTCTATTAGGCAACATTGCCTTGCTTTAATGGTGAAAGAAAAAAAAATCCAGAGCTATGGACGCAGACTTGCACAAAACACAATGGCGGTAACAAGCAACAGAGCTTTTGTTTAATCTTTTTTTATTATTAATGGGCAATTTTTAGTAGAAAAGGAACTTCAGACTTCACAAAACATGAAGTTCCCAAATGTAACAAGAAATTCAACAATAAAATTGGTTTAAATAAACGTACAAACAGTGAAACCATGCAAGCTCATTAATTATTCAAGCCTGGTGCATGCTGGGTACATCAGCAATTTACTCAAATTAGTAAATAAATATGACAAGTGTGTGTAGGATTGATACATGATGACGCATTGTAAAGTAAACAATCATAAATAATATTTACTTGTAAGGTAGAACATTCGTTTTTACATGATTGAATTGAGTAAAAATTTTGAATATAATTAGTTCACGCTTTAACTTATTCAGTGTAGAATTTACTTAATATTTTCAAGTTCATGTTTTATTTAACTTATAAAATGTAGAATTTACTCAATATTTTCAAGTTCAAGTTTTATTTAACTTATTCAATGTAGAATTTACTTAATATTTTCAAGTTCATGATTTATTAAACTTATTCAATGTAGAATTTACTTAATATTTTCAAGTTCACGTTTATTTAAATTATTCAATGTAGAATTTACTTAATATTTTCAAGTTCACGTTTTATTAAACTTATTCAATGTAGAATTTACTTAATATTTTCAATTCACGTTTTATTAAACTTATTCAATGTAGAATTTATTTAATATTTTCAAGTTCACGTTTATTTAAATTATTCAATATAGAATTTACTTAATATTTTCGAGTTCATGTTTTATTTAAATTATTCAATGTAGAATTTATTTAATATTTTCAAGTTCACGTTTATTTAAATTATTCAATGTAGAATTTCCTTAATATTTTCAAGTTCATGTTTTATTTAAATTATTCAATGTAGAATTTACTTAATATTTTCAAGTTCATGTTTTATTTAAATTATTCAATGTAGAATTTACTTAATATTTTCAAGTTCATGTTTTATTTAACTTATTCAATGTAGAATTGACTTAATATTTTCAAGTTCACGTTTTATTTAAATTATTCAACGTAAAATGTACTTAATATTTTCAATTCACATTTTATTAAACTTATTCAATGTAGAATTTATTTAATATTTTCAAGTTCACGTTTATTTAAATTATTCAATATAGAATTTACTTAATATTTTCGAGTTCATGTTTTATTTAAATTATTCAATGTAGAATTTACTTAATATTTTCAAGTTCATGTTTTATTTAAATTATTCAATGTAGAATTTACTTAATATTTTCAAGTTCATGTTTTATTTAACTTATTCAATGTAGAATTGACTTAATATTTTCAAGTTCACGTTTTATTTAAATTATTCAATGTAAAATGTACTTAATATTTTCAAGTTCACGTTTTATTAAACTTATTCAATGTAGAATTTCAAGTTCATGATTTATTTAACTTATTCAATGTAGAATTTACTTAATATTTTCAAGTTCACTTTATTTAAATTATTCAATGTAAAATGTACTTAATATTTTCAAGTTCACGTTTTATTAAACTTATTCAATGTAGAATTTCAAGTTCACATTTTATTTAACTGATTCAATGTAGAATTTACTTAATATTTTCAAGTTCACATTTTATTAAATTATTCAATGTAGAATTTCAAGTTCACATTTTATTTAACTTATTCAATGTAGAATTTATTTAATATTTTCAAGTTCATGATTTATTTAACCTTTTCAATGTAGAATTTACTTAATATTTTCAAGTTCACATTTATTTAAATTATTCAATATAAAATGTACTTAATATTTTCAAGTTCACGTTTATTTAAATTATTCAATATAAAATGAACTTAATATTTTTAAGTTCACATTTTATTTAACTTATTCAATGTAGAATTTCAAGTTCATGTTTTATTTCACTTATTCAATGTAGAATTTACTTAATATTTTCAAGTTCACGTTTTATTAAACTTATTCAATGTAGAATTTACTTAATATTTTCAAGTTCACGTTTTATTTAAATTATTCAATGTAGAATTTACTTAATATTTTCAAGTTCACGTTTTATTTAAATTATTCAATGTAGAATTTACTTAATATTTTCAAGTTCACGTTTTATTTAACTTATTCAATGTTGAATTTACTTAATATTTTCAAGTTCACGTTTTATTTAACTTATTCAATGTTGAATTAACTTATGAATGTGGCAGGGTGGAGGGCGGGGCCGGGTTGTGATTCCGCACAACCAGCCCCTAATCAGGCTAATCAAGCCTCAGAGAGGGCTAAAGGCCGACCAGAGACTGCAGTGCAACAGAGAGAGAGATTTACGGGCAGCTGTCCAACACCTGTGTGTGTTTGTCTTTTTGGTTGCGTTTATAATTCAAATATTATTTAAATTGTCAAGCCGGTTCTCGCCGCCTCCTTTCACTTTAACCCCTTTACAGTGAGCATAGATGGACTGTACAGAATGAAATTGAGTTGCGACAAATGCTGAAGAATTGAGTTGCATAAACTCATTTTAAATAAGTTAATTGAGCAAGCACTAAATATCACCTTGAGTTCATGTTGAATCTATTTGGACATTTCATAGCGATATAATTTTATATGCGATATAATAATAATAATAAAGGTTTATTCGGTTACTAAACATAAAACAGAATGTATATACAACAAATTCATTACAAATAAAGAAGGTAACCGAACAGGTGTAGGCTGAAGCCATGGCTTATTACGCCTACCCTATTTACAAAACAACAACTACCCATCTAAATTTGAACATAAAGAATATACATGTATAAACATATGTCTACATACACACATTCCTATATACACGTACTGCATATATACTCATATACATACATATATATATATACATACATACATTCAAACCTCTGCACTTGATTACAAATATTTATTTATTACTTATGTTATTAAAATTTAAGCACAACAATTATACATAAACATATAATCATCTCCTCGTGTCAAAAATAAATGTAATAAGTTGATCTCAAGTGTTGTGTTTTAGTGTTTTCAATAGAGCTGCTGCTTTTTGTTCATTGTTAGTTCATGTTAACAAATGCTACTTATTGTAAAGTGTTGCCAAAATAATACAAATTCTCACTATTATGTAGTGGCAATATTTCCCCAATTTTTGTTTTAAAATTATTATTAATATTTATTTATTTTTGTCTCTTAAAGTTGCAACTTTATTTCTGTGTTAAAGTGTTGTAAGTACTGTGCCCGTCTGTAATGTGAATGAGCGGCTGATCGGACGGGTGATGATGTCACAGGCAGTAATAGGTGAAACTCAACACCCGAGGAGGACCGAGCGGAGCAAGTCAAGACACATGCGGAGCTCCAGAGCCCGGAGCAACACACAGATCTGTCCTTCTCCGTCTCTCAGTCCGGTTCAAAACGGATCAAATCTGCTCTGTTCTCGAAATAAACTCTCCGTGTTTCTTTAACGCAATCTCGGTGCTCCGTCTGCACGCGCTTTACGCACAGCCCGAAGAGCCGTGCGTGTGTCTGCTGGAGACGCGGAGACCCGTGACGCTGGACTCGGGGTGATGTGGAAGCTTCAGCTCTGAGGTGCTTTTATCTCATGACCCTGGCGTGGAATTTATTTTCACTTAGAAAACTGCTGCGTGGACAAATGCATACAAATGCATTTAGGAGCCCAACGGACAAGGAGTGGACAAGAATCTCCAACAGCGAAAGCGTGAGTAACTTTGTATCTCTGCGGGGGTTTTGGAGATCCACTGGCGAAGGCGTGCGCGCTGCACACTGATCCATTGGGTTTCCTGAGGTGGACTCTGGTTGCACATAACATTCTGTGCATATTCAAATGGCATTTTTATAAAACCTGAGGTTGTAAATGTGAGAAAACGCTACTAAAGTTATTTGTGCATTCATAGACTTTGCCTAATTATATGTAATTTATGCCTGACTTGCATTCATTGACCTTACATACTTGTGTCATTGAGACAATGAACAGAATGTGTGCATGCTTGCTCTGCTGGAAACTGTGTGTATCCTATATCTTCTGATTTGGCAAGAATTCAGTTGAACTACACCACAGACTGAGCTGTTATGACACTTATAGATGGACACTATGTTTTATGTGAATTAAACATTATTAATGGCAGGTGATCAATTGGGATTTGCAGTCTGCTGCTGTTTTTCCACATGTTGGTCCGTCTGTTCGGAGTTAAATTCCTTTTGCTATAGAACCAAATTTAGACCAGATGAGGAAGAAATGTGATTTTGGGATTTACTCGGATGCAGCAATGTTCTGCATTGATTCTGTAGTCACTTATAACATCATGCGTGTTACATAAAGCATCTACGTTTGGCTGAAATGGACCGTGGCAGAGGAGTCCGAGTGATTTTGCTCTATTGTGTTAGTTGACGTTCCCTGGTCCAAACATTCCTCATGGAGACGACTATTGACCTCTAACATCTGGACCGCCGCTCCCAACAGATCTGCACATGATGCACCTGAGCACAATCTCACTCTCTTAATTCATCACAGAAGACATTAAACGAAACATCAGTCCAGGTGAAATGTAGAAAGTGAAAATGTGTTGCCTTAAGGAAGCATTTCTACCTGTCAGGGTTTCCACAGTCATGGAAAATGGGTGATTTCCAAAGACGTTCATTGGCTAGATTTTGCTGTTTGCAGGACGCAACTTGCCTCAAGCCACCATGATAACATCAGTCTTTCCATTAAGGGTCTTTCTGGAAACATCTGTACTCTAATGAAGTAATCGTTTACACTGTTAAAGGAATATTTCGGGATCGACAGCATTTGTGGCATAATGTTGATTACTACAATATATATATATATATAAGCATAAATCGAGGTTACAATGAGGCACGTACAATAGAAGTGGATGGGCCAATTTTTGGAGAAATGTGAAGCTTATAATTGTACAAAATCACTTGCATTAATTCTTCTGTTAAAACTCGTGTATCGTTTTAGATGTAAAGTTGTTTAAATCTTCATTTTTGCAAGCTAAAGGGTTTATGTTGTCATGGCAATAAGGTTAGCAAGCGATTTTATCATCGGTAAAATCATGTTAACACACATATTGTTTACATCTTGTGGCTATACTTTTGAGACAACGAGTATTTAAATTTACGGTTTGGCCCGATTGGGCCTCTGCAATTGCCAAATCCCTCAATGGTCGGACAGACACTCCACCTGTCCCCATCCGGACGAACAGCAAAAGCATTCAGGGGGGCCCTAGGTTGCTTGGGACCACGGGAATCGTAGCAACGGCCCAGTTCCTCATAGTCCATGTTTCTGCAATACGTTGCAGCTGATCAGAATTGGGGCATTATGAACAAATCAAGAACTCCAGATGTACATTTTCCTTGTGATCCATTAAAAACTTCTAGAGCCTCCAATCCCTCCCTTACAGAAATAAAGAGATACCAGTTGCCTACCCTACAGACCAAAATGCCCCCCAAATTGTCTCATCCTAGGACCGCCCTTGCAGTGTCTTCTAATGAAAGTACCAAACTATGACATTGGGGACTGCCTGCGTCAGCTGCGCAATTGGTCATTGCAATGAATGCGAATGCTAACAGATCAAGAACTTCAGGTATATGGACCTCTTTGTTCTAGAACCCCAGATTCTCCAGTTCTACTTGCTGTTGACCCAAGTTTGTGTAGACGGAGAGAGTTTAGCCACGTCTTTGACTATGTTTTGCTAAAGTTTCTCTCCTGACTTCCCCAGAAATAATCCCCTGTCTGGTCATCTGGCCAAGTTACACCTCTATAAAACTGAGAAACGCAAGGCATGACCTTCCACATCTAAGGTCAAAGACCTTTCCTAAGACCGGTCCCAATTCTGGTAGCGCTCAAACCAGTTAAAGGTGGTTTAGCGGGTCTCTCTGCCTGGCCAAGCTATTGAGGCTGGTTTGTCAGCTGGTCAGGCTGGGAGAAAGAGCCTGAGAGAGTACGAGAGTCATGTGTGTGCCAAGAACAGCAAAGCGTCACTGTGGTTTTTGCTTTGGGACAGCACTCAGGCTCCCTCTTGTTTGGGAAATGGGCAGGGTATGTGACATTGGCACCAGGGTGGCGTATTAAGTGAGGGTTTTAGGACAATGCTGCAGGGCTATTGTCCCGATGGTGGGAATGTAGATACATTTTGGTCTCACAGCTCAAGGTCCCAGCCGAGCAGTTGATAGCCCTGGCTCGCACTGGACCGATAGTGGAAAAGCGGCTTTTGTTTAGGCGCATCATGTGCAGATCTGTTGGAATTGGGAGAGAGCGGCTTTTCTCACAATGCCATGGCCATTTATGGTCAAAAAGGCAATATAAAATGCCTACAGTTATTTCTTCTGGTGCTGTAAGTGATTTTAGCTGTTCTGGAACTTCCACCAGACTTAGCCATGCCCCCTCTTTCTAAAACCCCACACTCCATAGACACCACTGAAGATCATTGTATAGGAGCATTTAAGGGGCGAGCATCCCCCTGAGTGTTTCGTAGTCTAACCTTCACGTTTCATGTGAGCAGGACACCGTACCGGCACTTATTCGAACATATATGGGCTTCCCTGTGAATGCACAAAATGATTGACAGGGAGAAACAAAGGATCTGACCACAGCCACTGGACATGTTTTTCCCTTCTGTTTACCCAGCCAAGGCCAGGGTTAAATTGGGGCTGAACGGTCCGGAACGGCGTTCTGGTTCCTCCTGATTCAAAAAAATAAATAAAATATTGGAAGTTGTTTCATCACCTCAACCTATTTCCTGCAGGCAGTGTCCAGTTCAGTTAGGGTTCCCCCTCCTCAAATCCAAATTTAACCCCTGAGCCTAGGGCTGTTACAAAGACAGGTGTGATATTTTGTTAATGCCTATTTCAGCAATATCTGGCAGGTAGTAGGGGCGTTATCTACAAAGAATCACTAACAGCACCACAAATAAATGCCACAGTAAGGAGACTTTTTTCTAGTTTTGTGCGCCCTGCTAAAGAAAGGTGCCTAAGGTGGTTTGCTGGTCTTAGCTGGTCTTAGCTGGTATCCCATAACCTTATGGTGCATTCAAGTCATGTCGGAATGATCGTATGTATGAGTTGAGCGCACATGAACGGCACCACAAAGTCGTAATTACGATTGGGATTTTTACCATCATTATACGTGGCTTCCTGCCTTCGCTAGTAAGTAAAAACGAGAAGTTTGTTGTTTCTGACTAAAATCACTTGAACACACATCACATTGTATTTACAATTTCTGACCTCGTGATAACGAACTTCCCATGAGGACTTGTACGCACCATTAGTTTTACCATGGCCTAGCTGGACTTCGTAAGCTGGTTAGGCTGAGAGACTAGCTTGCTGACTAGCTAAATACGTTTGGCCATGCTGAGACACCATCTAAACCATCTTAGACCAGCTAAGACCTGCAAACCACCATTTTCTCAGCAGGGTAAGAATGTAGGGTAATTAATGAACGGATATTATCCTCCAACGAGTTTTTTGTAGATGAAGTCTAAAGTATTTGGTAGCTGCCATGTGATTTAGCCGTGAGAGCTAGCATTGTGTTAACGTAGCTTAGCCTCTCTCAGGACTCAGACTTTCCGTACAATACTCTAATGGTACTGTGCTCCTCAAGCATGCTTTCTCTCTTGCAAGAAAGGATGTCCCATATTTTTGGCCAAAAAGATGTCTCTACTTTTAGCTAAATGTGAGGCATATTTACAGTCTGGCAAAGCCGCATGTCATGTACTCAGTACAGGCTTGTGTTCTGCCAAACCACAGAGTCTTGACCCACTGGGCAAATATATGAATAGTGTACTCACACAAACACACTTAAAGCTGTTTATAAAGGTTTCCAGAGGCTTTTCATGAGTTCCCATGCTGGTTTATGCTGATTCAGTGCTGGTGAAACTGTTGTCCGAGGAAGTCTTGCTAGTTAAGCTAGTCAATCTTTGTTGCTTATAATATATTTTAAGAGTAAACCCATTTTTTATGTGATGTATTTGTCAGATACGGTCAGCGTTGGCTCATTGAGGTACGTGGAGATCGTTTGGATCTCGTTGGATCTTGGATCACGGCCTCGTGCGTCTCTCTCTCTCTCTACACCGGCATCTACAGCCGCCTCTTTATCTCACGCCATCCTCCTCGCCACATCCTGTAAATCACAACAAGAACGCGCGGTTATATTTTTTACCTAAGTCAGACTCGACTCACACCGTAATAAAAGAGAGTCCGAGAGTAACTCTGGTGTTTCAATTCAGTCTTTTTGTTTGTTTTGTTGTCTTTTGGTTGTGGAATGTCACAACCTGACGCTGCGTTTGCTGCACCGTCCCCGCCGAGAGAACTGTGGGAAAACAAATACATTTGCCCAACCAAAATTGAGCAAGTCACACTTCTGTTCCTCAAGAATGCATTGACGGTGTTTGTTGCATATATTGATATACTGTCTAACCCTAACTGTGTTTGTTAAATGTATGCTGCATGTTGACTTCATGGATCTCTATGAAATACCAGCATGATAAACGACACATTTTAGCAATCTAACTCATTACCTTCTAAAGATCCTTGAGATCTTTCTCCCTTAAGACCTTTTCACTACAAATGCGACTCGATTATGAGAGGCGAATACCCGACGATCGCTATCACCCCTTGAGTTCGAATCCCAGGACGTGCTGAATGACTCCAGCCGGGTCTCCTAAGCAACCACATTGGCCCGGTTGCTAGGGAGGGTCGAGTTACGTGGGGTAACCTCCTCGTGGTTGCTATAATGTGGTTCGTTCTCGGTGGGGCGTGTGGTGAGTTGGGCGTGGATGCTGCGGTGGATGGGGTGAAGCCTCCACATGCGCTATGTCTCCGTGGCAACGCACTCAAGAAGCCACGTGCTATGATGCGCGGGTTGACGTCTCAGACGCGGAGGCAGCTGCGATTCGTCCTCCACCACCTGGATTGAGGCAAGTCACTACGCCACCACGAGGACTTAGAGCGCATTGGGAATTGGGCGTTACAAATTGAAAAAAAAAAATCACAAATGTGTGTTCCAATGAGACACTTACAATGGAAGTCAATGGGGTTTAAAATACTCACTGTTTCAAAAGACATAAACAATATGTGTGTTAACATGATTTTACTGTCATTAAATCACAAACTAACCGCATCTGTGGAAAGATATAGACAATTTTTTAATATTGTTGCCATGACGACGTAACGCTGTAAATCCTGAAATCCCACAAAACAATGATTTAAACAACTTTACAGCTCAAATAATACACATTTCAGGTGTCACATTTCTGCCTTTAAACACTTAAATAATTGGCCCCATTGACTTCCATCGTAAGTGTCTAACTGGAACCTCCATTTTAGCCTGTTTAAAAGAGAACGAGGGACCGTCCTAAGTAACACGGCTGTCGAGTGACCAATGGCGGAGCCAGGAATTTCTCTGGGATGTCACCGAAAAAATTCATTGCATAAACAAAAAATACTGGGCCAGTTTAAGTGCCCGCAACACAATAATATATAATAAATTGTACTTGTTTGTAATAAAATAATGTTTTTCTCCTAATTTACTTTCACCCGTATGACTTCCATGGAACACAAAAGGAAACATTATGCGGAATATTACGGCAGTTATACTTGTATTAGGAAAAGTTCACCCAAAAATTACAATTCTCTCGTTTACTCGCCCTCATGCCATCCCAGATGTGCACGATGTTCTTTCTTCTGCAGAACACTAGTGAAGATATTTAGAAGAATATCTCAGCTATGTTGGTGCTTTTAATGCAAGTGAATGGTGACCAAAACTTTGATCCTCTAAAAAGCACATCTTATAGTAATCCAGTGGTTTAATCCATGTCTTCAGAAGTGATATGATAGGTGCTGGTGAGAAACAGATCAATATTTACGTCACTTTTTACAATAAACTTCAACATTCCTCTTTAGTTTTTTTTTTGTCGATTTGCATTATGTACATCGTTTGGCTCCAAATGATATACAATAAGCACAAGCTCAAGACTATCTGTCAGCGAGAGCAGCTGAAAGACAAGAATCCTCTCTGTATTTCTGTCCTGTTTCTAGTTAAATCTCCCACATTATACACCAAATCTGAAATGAATTTTCTGGTTATTCTTAGTCATTTAGTTGCACAATAAACTGCATCTGGGAATTCGTTTATATTGGACTCTTTTAGAGTCTGTGCCTGTCACAGTAACGATAAGAACGTCGATTGTTAGAGTATCTGCCAAATGCATTGTGGGTCGACCTCTTCTTAAGGTCCTGCTGAAGATCATTGTGATTCACTGTAACAGACGCCCATGTACTGCTATAGATGACGGCGGCTCCTCTCTCCCGCTGTTAAGTGCTCTTGAGAAAAGTCCTTCACATAATTCTCATAAATCTGCCGTTCTTCCTCACAGATCGGCTGCGTGGAGAATGAAGAAACGCTTCCTCTGTGGTTGTTTTTAATGTTTGATAGTGTTGTGTCTGTGAAGGAAAGTTTCTGAGCTTCAGTCAACAGCATTTGTGGCATAATGTTGTTTATTGCCTCGTTCACTTCCATTTTAAGTGCCACGATTTGTGCTTATTTTTTAAATAAATGAGGGACGAGTTGAAATGATATTTTGCCGCAATTGCTGTCGACTGAAGTCAACTTGGAACATGTTTGATTCTATTTGTTGAACATCTGAGGAGCTCATGGTGGACAGGATTTAACGTCCAAGGACATTTCTGGGTAAATTGGTGCAGAATAGAAATGAAAATGGATGTTGAAGCCACTGTGGCTCTTTTGTTTAATGTACTGGATTGATGACTTATGTTTGGGGGTAAAATTGTGCCCAAAAACACCATGTAAGCATCAAACATGGTCCATGTGGCCAGGGCTGGACTGTGAGGAGAAATCAGGCCAGGATTTTACATGGCAACTGTCCCAAAACATGTCATGGGGGGGGGGGTGATGATCCGAAAGATGTTGTTTTTGGAGGGGGATGATCCGAAAGATGTTGTGTTTGAGGGGGGTGATGATCCGAAAGATGTTGTGTTGGGGGGGTGATGATCCGAAAGATGTTGTGTTTGGGGGGTGATGATCCGACAGATGTTGTGTTTGGGGGGTGATGATCCGACAGATGTTGTGTTTGGGGGGTGATGATCCGAAAGATGTTGTGTTTGGGGGGTGATGATCCGAAAGATGTTGTGTTTGGGGGGTGATGATCCGAAAGATGTTGTGTTTGGGGGGTGATGATCCGAAAGATGTTGTGTTTGGGGGTGATGATCCGAAAGATGTTGTGTTTGGGGGGTGATGATCCGAAAGATGTTGTGTTTGGGGGGTGATGATCCGACAGATGTTGTGTTTGGGGGGTGATGATCCGAAAGATGTTGTGTTTGGGGGGTGATGATCCGACAGATGTTGTGTTTGGGGGGTGATGATCCGAAAGATGTTGTGTTTGGGGGGTGATGATCCGAAAGATGTTGTGTTTGGGGGGTGATGATCCGAAAGATGTTGTGTTTGGGGGGTGATGATCCGAAAGATGTTGTGTTTGGGGGGTGATGATCCGAAAGATGTTGTGTTTGGGGGGTGATGATCCGAAAGATGTTGTGTTTGGGGGGTGATGATCCGAAAGATGTTGTGTTTGGGGGGTGATGATCCGAAAGATGTTGTGTTTGGGGGGTGATGATCCGAAAGATGTTGTGTTTGAGGGGGGTGATGATCCGAAAGATGTTGTGTTTGGGGGGTGATGATCCGAAAGATGTTGTGTTTGAGGGGGGTGATGATCCGAAAGATGTTGTGTTTGGGGGGTGATGATCCGAAAGATGTTGTGTTTGAGGGGGGTGATGATCCGAAAGATGTTGTGTTTGGGGGGTGATGATCCGAAAGATGTTGTGTTTGGGGGGTGATGATCCGAAAGATGTTGTGTTTGGGGGGTGATGATCCGAAAGATGTTGTGTTTGGGGGGTGATGATCCGAAAGATGTTGTGTTTGAGGGGGTGATGATCCGAAAGATGTTGTGTTTGGGGGGTGATGATCCGAAAGATGTTGTGTTTGAGGGGGTGATGATCCGAAAGATGTTGTGTTTGGGGGGTGATGATCCGAAAGATGTTGTGTTTGGGGGGTGATGATCCGAAAGATGTTGTGTTTGAGGGGGTGATGATCCGAAAGATGTTGTGTTTGGGGGGTGATGATCCGACAGATGTTGTGTTTGGGGGGGTGATGATCCGAAAGATGTTGTGTTTGGGGGGTGATGATCCGACAGATGTTGTGTTTGGGGGGTGATGATCCGAAAGATGTTGTGTTTGGGGGGTGATGATCCGAAAGATGTTGTGTTTGGGGGGTGATGATCCGAAAGATGTTGTGTTTGGGGGGTGATGATCCGAAAGATGTTGTGTTTGGGGGGTGATGATCCGAAAGATGTTGTGTTTGGGGGGTGATGATCCGAAAGATGTTGTGTTTGGGGGGTGATGATCCGAAAGATGTTGTGTTTGGGGGGTGATGATCCGAAAGATGTTGTGTTTGGGGGGTGATGATCCGAAAGATGTTGTGTTTGGGGGGGTGATGATCCGAAAGATGTTGTGTTTGGGGGGTGATGATCCGAAAGATGTTGTGTTTGGGGGGGTGATGATCCGAAAGATGTTGTGTTTGAGGGGGTGATGATCCGAAAGATGTTGTGTTTGGGGGGTGATGATCCGAAAGATGTTGTGTTTGAGGGGGTGATGATCCGAAAGATGTTGTGTTTGGGGGGTGATGATCCGAAAGATGTTGTGTTTGGGGGGTGATGATCCGAAAGATGTTGTGTTTGGAGGGGGGTGATGATCCGAAAGATGTTGTGTTTGAGGGGGTGATGATCCGACAGATGTTGTGTTTGGGGGGTGATGATCCGAAAGATGTTGTGTTTGGGGGGTGATGATCCGAAAGATGTTGTGTTTGGGGGGTGATGATCCGAAAGATGTTGTGTTTGGGGGGGTGATGATCCGACAGATGTTGTGTTTGGAGGGGGTGATAATCCGAAAGATGTTGTGTTTGGGGGGGTGATGATCCGAAAGATGTTGTGTTTGGGGGGTGATGATCCGAAAGATGTTGTGTTTGGGGGGTGATGATCCGACAGATGTTGTGTTTGGGGGGTGATGATCCGAAAGATGTTGTGTTTGGGGGGTGATGATCCGACAGATGTTGTGTTTGGGGGGTGATGATCCGACAGATGTTGTGTTTGGAGGGGGTGATGATCCGACAGATGTTGTGTTTGGGGGGTGATGATCCGAAAGATGTTGTGTTTGGGGGGTGATGATCCGAAAGATGTTGTGTTTGGGGGGGTGATGATCCGAAAGATGTTGTGTTTGGGGGGGTGATGATCCGAAAGATGTTGTGTTTGAGGGGGTGATGATCCGAAAGATGTTGTGTTTGGAGGGGGTGATGATCCGAAAGATGTTGTGTTTGGAGGGGGGTGATAATCCGAAAGATGTTGTGTTTGGGGGGTGATGATCCGAAAGATGTTGTGTTTGAGGGGGTGATGATCCGAAAGATGTTGTGTTTGGGGGGTGACGATCCAACAGATATTGTGTTTGGGGGGTGATGATCCGAAAGATGTTGTGTTTGGAGGGGGTGATGATCCGAAAGATGTTGTGTTTGAGGGGGTGACGATCCGACAGATGTTGTGTTTGAGGGGGTGATGATCCGAAAGATGTTGTGTTTGGAGGGGGGTGATGATCCGAAAGATGTTGTGTTTGAGGGGGTGATGATCCGACAGATGTTGTGTTTGGGGGGGTGATGATCCGACAGATGTTGTGTTTGAGGGGGTGATGATCCGACAGATGTTGTGTTTGAGGGGGTGATGATCCGACAGATGTTGTGTTTGAGGGGGGTGATGATCCGACAGATGTTGTGTTTGAGGGGGTGATGATCCGAAAGATGTTGTGTTTGGGGGGTGATGATCCGAAAGATGTTGTGTTTGAGGGGGTGATGATCCGAAAGATGTTGTGTTTGGGGGGTGACGATCCAACAGATATTGTGTTTGGGGGGTGATAATCCGAAAGATGTTGTGTTTGGAGGGGGGTGATGATCCGAAAGATGTTGTGTTTGAGGGGGTGACGATCCGACAGATGTTGTGTTTGAGGGGGTGATAATCCGAAAGATGTTGTGTTTGGAGGGGGGTGATGATCCGAAAGATGTTGTGTTTGAGGGGGTGACGATCCGACAGATGTTGTGTTTGAGGGGGGTGATGATCCGAAAGATGTTGTGTTTGAGGGGGTGACGATCCGACAGATGTTGTGTTTGAGGGGGTGATGATCCGAAAGATGTTGTGTTTGGAGGGGGTGATGATCCGAAAGATGTTGTGTTTGAGGGGGTGATGATCCGACAGATGTTGTGTTTGGGGGGTGATGATCCGACAGATGTTGTGTTTGGGGGGTGATGATCCGACAGATGTTGTGTTTGGAGGGGTGATGATCCGAAAGATGTTGTGTTTGAGGGGGTGATGATCCGAATGATGTTGTGTTTGAGGGGGGTGATGATCCGACAGATGTTGTGTTTGAGGGGGTGATGATCCGAAAGATGTTGTGTTTGAGGGGGGGTGATGATCCGAAAGATGTTGTGTTTGGGGGGGGGGTGACGATCCGAAAGATGTTGTGTTCTTTGCTGTCCTTTCGTGCATATCGTGCCGCCGTTTTGTGGTCCGTTCTGCATAACGCGATGGCACATTTGGGATGTTCCGTCATGCTCGGTTCTCCCGATTGCCAGTCCGCCCTGATCGACCTCAAATTGCAACAGCCCACCGGGAAAATGCCTACAATATCTTTGTGAGGAACAAACCCACATTTTAATCATTATTCATTCTCTCATTTCCTCATTTGTTTTCAATCTGAACTCTACCTTGGGTGAGCTTTCAGAGCTTCACATACTAGTAAACGTTCTGCAAAAACCTGGCTGAAAAGTGCTTAGTAAATTAGTTGATAACTGGGTAACCCTCCCTGAGTTAAACGCAAATGTACAGTGTAGTACAATTCAAATGTTAAATATTCAATACATTAAAACATTTGTATGTTTTTTCCGCAGGAGATTTCTCATCCTCCTCCTGTCAGCATGTGCAGCTGTGCTGCGTGCAGAAGAACAAGGTACGCTCACCTTTACCCCTTTCACCTTTTTACCTATCACCTTTGTCCTCAAAGTGTCTAAACTCTGATGGGTGCCACAGACCTAAACTTCATAGTTGTTGAAGAGGTGATGTAATTGTTAAGGACGTTAAAAGCTTTCTTGCATCCCAGTTTGATGTTCAAAGTCTTGAAAAGTGTGAACACTGTGACTGTGGCGCTTTCAACCAAACTCAACCAATGGCGTGAGTTTGGGGCGGGACTATCTGTTTGTACAACCAATGGAAGACAGTGTGAGAGTTCGGAAACACCTGGGCTCCATTAGTCGTACGCGGATTACTCAGTTGATTCTGGATTATGTTCTTTAATGCTCATGTGTTACAGTAACAGGTCCATGAACTCAAACCAGCTCTGAGGCGGCTTATTTAACATGAACAGGATTAGACTGCGCCTTCATTAGCAGATGTGACACTGAAAGCTGTCCGAGATGCATTATTCATACGACAGCACCCTTTTGAAATGGGCATTATAAATTAAGCTTTATAATAATAACTTATGATGACTTTAAAAAAAAAAAAGCCCATCTTACCCATCTTATGGCGTTACATTTGTTCGACTTGTCACCATACAATTGCTGCGTCGTTGGTCATTGTTTTGCATATCGATACGCCAACGAAATTATCCTGATGATTATCCATATACTGTTTATATTTTTCTGATATAAATAGATCTGCTTGTTTCTACGATATTTCTCAACTCAACTTTGGTAAAGGCAGGGTTAATTGGGTGTCTGGGTAGCTTAGCGAGTACTGACGCTAACTGTCACCCCTGGAGTCGCGAGTTTGAATCCAGGGCGTGCTGAGTGACTCCAGCCAGGCCTCCTAAGCAACCATATTGGCCCGGTTGCTAGGGTAGGTAGAGTCACATGGGGTAACCTCCTTGTGGTCGCTATAATGTGGTTCTCGCTCTCGGTGGGGCATGTGTTGAGTTGTGTGTGGATGCCGCGGAGAACAGCGTGAAGCCTCCACACGCGCTATGTCTCCATGGTAACGTGCTCAACAAGTCACGTGATAAGATGCGCGGATTGACGGTCTCAGACGCGGAGGCAACTGAGATTTGTCCTCCACCTCCCGGATTGAGGCGAGTCACTACGCCACCACGAGGACTTAGAGCGCATCGGGAATTGGCATGTTGCATTGTAAAATTCGAAACAATTATTTTATGTGAAGCTACATACTGCGGGCTCGCTGTCTCTGGTGGCTGCTAAAAATTCTGCAGCGCCATGGAGCGTAACTCTTCCTTTAAATTTGACCCAAATTATTTTCCAAGGACAAAGATTATTACTGTTACCATTACTGGATGATATATTGGGTATATATGCCTTTGATATATTTTTTGACTTTGAATGAAAGACCTATTTAATGCTTCATACAGGAAAATTGCATAATAAACGTCGCCATTTCTAATCGTTCAGTTTGCACAGTGACACCAGTTTCATACACTAACCTGCAAACTCATCAACATCACTTCATGTGTTGCAGTACAAAAACATTCGTAACTTTGGGCTGCCATCAGCTCGTAATGTGTGTGTGATATCTGTGCCTTGTCCATGCAGGACCGGTTTCAGTAAATGTTATGTCGCCCCCTTGTGGTCTCCCAAAGCTCCTCCCATCAGACTACATTGAATAGAATGCAACTGGCAGCGAATAGAAAGCACACAAATTAGGCTTCTAATTTAAATGTCGGCTGATATTAATATATAGATTCCTCAAAAATGTATCTATAAAATAACGTGCCGATCAATAATCGATATATCAATATTAGATATATCAATAATAGCTGTTTGCGTGTATAATGTTTTTACATGAGTGCTGATATTGGCATGCTGTTAGTGTAATACAATCAGAGTAAATGTATTGCTTGCTTCTAAATGAATAAAATGGTTTATGTGAGAGTTTTCAGCGGAGGAGAGACTGAATGAAGAAATGAAGTTCTGAAGGAAGATGCAAAGAAATTCACAAAGGACGGAATTTAAGATGTTGTGAAGGAAGTTGAGATTGAAAAGGAATTAACGCTATGCCGGTCCGATGTGCCGCACACGACCCACGGTGTGTTTCAGAGGTTTATGTTTTTGAAAGATAAAACTCCAAAAAAAAAAAAAGTAAACATAATACATATATTTGGAAAGCTGAGATACTCGTGATTCGAACGATGTAAACCTTTTTAAGATACAATCAACACAGCGGGTACAATCTGTCTCTTTGTCAGACCACCAACAGCCAAATAAACAAACCCAAACTGGAAGAAACTCACCCATGAAGCCTCCTGTTAGTCCACTGATCCATTACATTCCAACAAAAATGGTTTGGTTACACTGTAAAGGGTCCATACAATCCAATTCAATGAAGTATTTAGTCCATAACACATTTATATATCAATAAACATCCACGGAATATAGTAGTAGCATTTCGCGTTAGCCGACAGCACTATCACAACTTCGACGCATTCTATGATCTATCGGTCATAACTTCAGATGTAAACATTTCCTATATCCGGTAACAGAATGGAAGCACGCACTCTGACCTTTCGATTGACACCTCATTTGACCCAATAGGAGCTTCCATGTCCTGTCCAAAGCCTTCAATACCCAACCACAGTCTGTGTCGAATGTAAGGGCATACCCACTTTCCTTTGTTTACTGATCAAACCAATTACATCGAAGAGTGGAAATGACTGGCGATTCGTATAGCCAATGAAATTCTGAAAACAGTGATATGTGGCTTTAGTGGGAAGATTAGAGCACGGTTCTGTAATGTGTGTGCGCAAAGTTGCCTTGCCATTACCGAGTGTGTTGTGCGTCTGTGCGTAAAAGGTGAAGAGTGTTGTTTTGGAACTGTTTACACATTTGTCGATTTAAATATGGTGAAACGGACTCGAAAAACAGGATTTTCACCCCAGGATGTGATATATGAAGGCATTCATTGTGAAAATTCTGAGTTTGGAGATGAAATTTCTGAAAACAATACGGATGATTTGGAGGCAGAGGAAATGTTTATGGAGAGATGAGACATGGCTCTGGACAAGTAAGTGTTTTCTTGTGTTTTATAACATATATTACTGTATATTCTGCATAAATAAGCTTTAGTTTGAATAATGAACACATTTTGTAATAACCCTTTGTCGTGTGTTTCCTCAGTGAGTGTTTGAACCGTTTGTGCGTGTTTTTTGTATTTGTTTGTGCGTGTGTGAGGTTTTAGTTCATTGTTTGTTTCAGATCTATTGACATGCTATATAGATGTTTTGTATATTTACTGTAAATATTTATATATATATATATATAAATGGACACGAAATATATATATATATATATAAATAAATCAATAAATATAAGTTGAAAATAAGAATATATGTTGTGTTTGAGAGTCTATTTGTATGTCTATTTACAGTAAATATACATACAATAATACATATTTACACACTCGAAAAGAAAATCTATATATATATATAGAATACAGAAAAGATGGAAAAGTTGTGTCTAGCTTTGTAAATTACATTTATTTATTCTCACTGAATCAGATAGCGATTGGGAGCCGGATGCGGGCCACATAAAGTGGAGCAGCAGGACAGCACCTCATCAAGAGAGGAGGGCTTTCAGAGAGACCCTTGCTGAGGAGCTGGCAGAGTTGGGGTCTCACTCCACAGCCAGACCCGTATCTCCTGCTCCACGAAGAGCAGATCACAGGCCGTTGCACATCACCAAATCTTGCACCGCTGGTCGTCTGAAGTGCAGGCAGTGTCATGCAAAGACACCAGTGAAGTACTCTTCCTGTGATGTGCCTTTGTGCTTTGTACACAAATGTGACTGCTACAATGACTGGCATGTTGCTAGAAACATGTACAATTTTATAATGGTTTGTAAATACTTTGTGTAAAAATTCATGTAAATAGTTTGTTGTGTATTTTTTATATAAACAAATTGTCCACCATAGCACTAGTTTTGACTCTTTTATATGCACAACATTTAGTTTCAAGAAGGGAAAAGGCACTCTAATGTGTTTATGCATCAGTTACTCTGTGTCAGCAAAACTAATAGTGGATCTGGATATGGAATATGATAGCTCTAAGTGTCATCTTTCATTAGAGCCCACAATTATGACTGTACGTTGAAGCGTTCAAAAGTAGGAGCCTTTTTGTCCTAGGTTACCAAAGGGTCCATTTGGAGTATCCAAAAGGCACTTTTGTAAAACGCCTGGGTGTACCCTTAGAAAAACATGTGTAAAATATTCATTTTTTATGGTATTGTTATAACATTTGAACTTGGACTAGGTAAGGCTTCATGCTGTGATCTCATTGTGTTCTCAAGCTAATAGCTACAAGTTATAGTCATCTGCAGGCATCTGTATGCAAAAAAAAAATTTCAGGCGGAAAAACAAACTTCTATTTCTCAGAATCAGTAGCACTTACAGTAATTCTGACTGCTGGGGAAAAAACTTCAGAGTGTCCCAAAACCATGCCTGTACTCCAAAAGGTTCAAGAACAGCTTTAAATTTACTTTGGGTATGCCTTGATTAGGCGTTTTAGGTTAATTTTACAGGATTGGGAAGAGGTTAATGGAGTGCTTAATTAATGAATAATTAATTAAGTCAGGAAGTTTTAAAGGACGTAAGGAAGTTAAGAAGGAAGGAATCTGGGTAGGAAAAAAGTTGAGAAAGAAGGAAGTTTGGAAGAAAGAAAGATTTTAAAGATGTTCAGAAATAAGTGAGAAAGTTGGAAACCTGGGAACCAAGGAAGGAAGTTAAGAAGGGAGGAAGGAAGCTGGGGAGGAAGCAATAGAAAAAGCTGAGAAGATAGGAAGCTGGGAAGGAAGGAAGGATTTTGACAAAGAAGGAACCTGGGAAGTTTAAAAAGAAAGCAAGCTCTGAAAGAAGTTCAGAATAATGAAGGAAGTTGGAAAGTTGGGAAGAAAGGAAAGAAGTCTGCAAGAAAGAAAGCTAAAAAGGTGCAGAAATAAGGTAGGAAGTTTGAAAGCTGGGAAGTCAGAAAAGAAGTTGAAAAGGAAGGAAGTTGGGGAAAAATGAAAGAAGTCTGGAAGAAAGAAAGCTCCAATGATGAAAGAAGGAAGCTTGCAATTTGTGAAGTAAGGAAGATTTGAAAGGAAAAAAGCTTGGAAGTTTGGAAAAAAAGAAGCTCCGAAAGCAGTTCAGAAATAAGGAAGGAGCTAAGGCAGGAGGTCAGGATGGACTGATATTTCAAAAGACATTCAAAAGGAAGCAAGTTCAGAAATAAGAAAGGTCAGAAGTAAGGAACAGAAATGAGTTGTGGATGTAGAGCTGTCAGAGTAAAAGCAGTTGAAGTGCTTTCTATTAAAGCGTGTCTGTTCTTGTACTCTTGAGTGACAGAATGTTTCTCAGCCAGAGAGAGCGGCCTCTCCAGCAGTGGTGTAGCCGAGGCCATACGCACGTATACGCCATAAGGCTCACTTTTTTCCCAGGGACGTTTGTGTATAACAACTTCTAAGGATCAACATCAACAACCCTCGGTATACCCAAGTGCTTCAGAAGTCCATAATCTACTGTCATGTTAGCTTCCCTTTAACTCTATTTGTATAAACTGTAATTAATAAAAGGAAAATATGTGTTGCCAACCGTCCCGTTTAATAAGGAATTACAAATTGCATTCCATATGAAATCCATACGGGACACCATTGGTCCCAAAATGCACAAATGGAGAGAAATGGACTTGAAACAGACACTTTTCACATGAGATATGGTTGGGACATACATCGGTGACAATTAGCACATGTTGTGTTTTCTCTCAGAAGCAGGAGAATTTGTCAAATATATTAATTGTTTCCCACCATTGTGAAACCACACAGTCATAAAAGCACGGTGTACTAGACCCATACATCCACTATACTATCCTCGTGCACTGATGCCGGGAATGCATCAAAATGGTCAAAGACCTCCATCTTGTCCATGTGTACATACACCAACAATTGCTCAGATGGGCACGAGAATGCGTTTGTGCTCAAAACAACAAGAGGCACAGCAGCTGAATGAAACCACATCGGGAGTTCTCCTCTTCAGAGTTGTAACTTGACACCGCGTCTTTTAAAAGCGACCCAAGATATGTATCAAGGGTTACCTTTGGTGTTCAAGTATATTGAGACCTGTCCGTCCTGCTTAATCACCGTTTCTGAACTGAAGCACCAGTGGGCGGGGCC
This sequence comes from Xyrauchen texanus, assembly GCF_025860055.1. Lineage (NCBI taxonomy): Eukaryota > Metazoa > Chordata > Actinopteri > Cypriniformes > Catostomidae > Xyrauchen > Xyrauchen texanus. The sequence goes on from NC_068300.1 coordinate 3,256,493, forward strand.
AAGGGTAAGATGATGTAATGTTTGTTCGCTGTAGAGGATTATCATGGATTAATGTACCCCTAGTGACGTGGGGTAATCACGGAAGTAGAGAACGGGGCATTTTGCAGCTTGGTTGGCTTTTATTGCATTGAGGATTACGTTTTGAGTTCTTACAGTATGTTTTTATAGTAAAAAGACCTCTTATATGTCAAAATATCAAGGAAAATTTGATTCCTAATGATGTGACTTTCTTACATTTCCCTTATGATAAACACTACTTCCAAAACAGCGACACCTGTTCCTGGTCATGCCTGTCTACAGTATATACTGTATGTACAGAGATGCAGTACCGCCGCTCCTTATACGCAGATTACTCAGTCTGCGTAGGGCACCAACCCCCAAGAAGTCCACTGGCTATCCTTCCTTGTTGGTCAGACGGACCAAGAGAAAGAACCGAAACACTGATCTGAGTAGCCAATGATGCAACATCAAGAGCTTGAATATTCACAATATGTTCACATTGATTTAACCAAGACCCAACCACCATGTAGCTAATGAGAAAGCCAGCAACGGCTCTAGATCCGGCGGAGGCATGTTTAGACGGATAGACACCGCAGGTTTAGATGTCTCCGACCCTGAGGGCTGGGAGTGCATGGGGTGAATGTGACTTTAACAATGACCAGCACAAGCAGAAAACAGGCTGCTGTTGGACACTTGCTGTTTAACGACTGACTTTAGGTTCTCTTGATTTCCTCCCTGAAGAAACGGACACTGTGTTGACTGAAGCAGTGATTTCATGCAGAAAGACTAGAGGTCAAGAGATAAGTTGAGTGCATCAAGTCAATGATTGAGATTGTTCCTATATCTTTCCTATACCTTATACTTTTCCACTTCAGCTTCCACATCAGATGCCTTCAGCGCATTCTTGGAATTACAAGGCATCAGTGTATGCCTCACATTTAAATACTTGTAAAGACCAACTGCAGAAGTATTGAGGCCATGATCACCCAGTGTCGGCTGCAGTGGCTGGACCACATGATAAGGATGTCCCCCATGTCGGCTACCCCACAGAGAGCTATATGGCCAGCTACATCATGGTCAACGCTCAGCTGGAGGGCCGAAGAAGCACTATAAGGATCAAATGAAGATTGTCTTGAGGAAGTGTAAGATCAGACCCGAGGACCTAGAGTATGTTGCTGCTGATCGTACCATCTGGCGACAACTATGAAGGGATGGGGCTCGTATGCTGGAGATGGAGAGGACAACCAGAAGACAACAGGAGAGAGCCAGGAGACACACGGCAATGGCTGCCATCACTACCACCACTACTACCACATTTATATGCCCCACCTGCAATAGAGCTTATGGGTCCAGGATAGGACTGTTCAGCCATCAAAGATCACACCGTTTCGATGGACAACCAAAGAAGGCTTTTCCAGAAAATTACCTACAATTTCCAGTTTAAAGGTCATGTGTGAACACGACACTTTTAAAAAGGTTGCTCTGGCAATTTTCCTTAATGTGAAGGTGTTTCATTCCCTAAAAATGTCTTTATCGATGGTATGTGTGAACTGCACATTTGGTACATGTGATGAGGAGGAGGGCAGGGCCGGGCCATGACTACGCACGGCCGGCCCCCAATTGGGCTAATCAACCGAGAAGTGGGATAAATGCAGCGGGATGCAGCAGTTCCCTCTCCTCGGCTGATTAGCCCGATTGGGGGCCGGGCTTGTGTAGTCATGTCCCGGCCCCACCCTCCTCCTCATCACATGTACATTTACCAGTAAAGGTAACCCAACGCTTTTCCTGTAATTTACCTGGTTGCATGTGTGAACGGGGCTAATGACTGAATTGTGCCTTTTCAACAACAACAAAAAAAGGCCAAATATGATGTTTTAAAAAAATGTACACACAGTTATGAGGGTCTGAGTCTAAAATGAACTCTGGTGCGATTGCTCTGTTAGTGCGGTTCATTTGAACAAGTGTGAACGCTGTCATCTGAATCTTGGTGCGCACTAAACAAGTGGACCTAGACCGTCTGAAAAGTGGGTCTCGGTCCACTTCCAAACGAACTCTGGTGTGGTTCGATTGATATATGAACGCAACATGGACCAAAGACATCTAAACGGACCAAAAACAGGAAGTAATTTGCCTAATACTGACCTCAAGCATACCTGGTTCTTCTCATCATAGAAGCTATGTTGCCCATTACAGTTCGGGACAGGCGTCGGAACCGCCCATCAGCCGTCCTAGCAGCATATCTTCATTTGTGTGTGCAACGGAGGAATTCCTGGCGCTGTTTTGACTCCTTTACACATTTTATTAACTCTTCATTTGTTCTCAGCTGGTAAGAATACCACCATATATACATATATAAATCTAACGAGCGCATTTCGCCCAGCAGCCAGCATAGTCGGCAAGTTCCGTCAAACAATGTACCTCATGAAAGCTGTCTAATCAGGTCATGACTTTTCCCTGATGCCTTTGGTTTTGTATTGTTAGGTTCGGTGTTAAAAATGCCAGTGTGAATGCTAAACAAACCAGAACTACATTTTTCATTTTCATTTTTGGTCCGGACCAGGAGAACCGAACTCTTGGTCCTTCAGAGCCCAGTGTCACTCTTGGCACATGATAGCAAAATGGCTACCTGCATTTTGTTTACACCACTTGAGTTTGTTTTAGTGGACAATTAAAAATATATATATACATTTTATTTTTATTTTTTATTTTTTTAAAGAAATAAAATAAATATTATTCTCTACTACTAATGTCAACATTTATTTTATTTTTACATTTTTTATTTTGACTGCCTCTAGAGGATTAAACCACAAGCCATTTTTTACATGAAGTCCCAGAAAAATTTGTTTATAATAAAATAGGTGAACTCAGGTAATTGTTACGTGTGATGTACAACAACAATTCAGCATCGCATCAGTGACCCTGGTTGGACCATCTGGTAGTTTGGTTTGTTGCATGTCCAAGATTGTCAACAGTTTGTTCCAGCTAATGATAATTTACACAAGAGGGGTTTGGGGCACACTTTAGATGATCATGCTGGGAGACCAGCTTATTTTCTCTTATTTTCCAGCAGGGTAGACCAGCTATCATGTTTCAAAATGCATCTACCAGTTTAAGCTGGATTTTCCAGCTCGGTAAATACTCATTTGAGCCTGCATTAGCAGATATTAAGCATTAGCGGATAGTAAGCATTAGCATAGCATTCCAACTTGCATCTATCTCCACATAAATTCAATCTTTTAACTCATGCTCGACTTGGATAAAAGACTAATATATATATATATATGTATGTATGTATGTATGTATGTATGTATGTATGTATGTATGTATACTGTATATATTGATTTATGTTAGATCAAAATGTCTATTTATTCACGGCTCGCCGTAAATTGTTTCGGCGCTCCAGATGGCCAGAACACAAGTGCCATCAGGCTGGTTTCTCTGCGCTTCCTCATGGTTGTTCATGGCCACACTCTAAAAATAAGTTATTGGCTGTTCGATGTTCAATTTGAACTACCACAGAGGTGAAAGGTCACAGGGTCACCCATGTGCACTCAGTCAGAAACATGGCTGACAGAGCTTTGAAGTCTAATTCATTTTCATGGCAGTTTAAGATCCTGTCTGTTTTTAAAAGCATAGTGAATCAATGAAGAAAGAGGCACAGTAACAGCCTGCGCTCAACTCGCAACACAAAGAATAGAAAATAGTGTGTGAGAGCGAACAGTAACTTCGTGCCTCGGCTGCTGAAGCCCAGGATGAAGAAATCTGTTTCTGCGCTTTGTTTAAAGTCTGGATTAGTAATGAAAATGTCTGCTTCCAGCGCTGTTCCTCTGAGATCTCCATGGACATTCTCAAACGGTGTAAAAGCTTGTCTGTTTGCTGACAGGAGAACAGGGTTTCCTGCACACTTGATGTCAAAAACAGGCTTCGTCCTGAATGGCCTTGTGCTAATGTATTTATCTGCAGATACATTGCAGACTGTTGTCTTCCACCTAAATGTGACCTTGTGCTAGTTGTGAGTCTTGTGACTTATTTTGTCAAGATCTGCATTGTAAAATGAGCTAACATTAAAGGTAAATTGTGCCATTTCTGCGCCACTAGTTGCACCCAACGGATAGTGGTGTCTGGTGTGATAAAAGTCACTGCCAAAATACTAGGTTGTTGTGTTTACAATTGCAAGCGCATTGCTAAGTGGTTTTACTGTTGCTATGTGGTTGCCAAGGTGTTCTGGATTGTTTTTTGGTGGTTGTTTACTGTCTCAAGTCCAAACATGCCACCCCTAAGTCTGCTCTCTAAATGAGTGACTCTGGTCACTCCTTCAGTGTAAGTCTGTGCAATTTGTTTGGCCGGATTAATCATCATTGTAAGACTAATTGCTAAGTAACGGCACATCTCTCCTCAACAAACTGCATGATTTGAGGTATCACTCATGTCTGTGGCGCAAACTACAGTTTCTCAAAGCATATTTGCATATCTGCACTCCTATAACAATATCTGTGGAGTGGTGGTGGCGTAGTGGGCTAAAGCACATAACTGGCAATCAGAAGGTTGCTGGTTCGATCCCCACAGCCTCCACCATTGAGTCCTTGAGCAAGGCACTTAACTCCAGGTTGCTCCGGGGGGATTGTCCCTGTAATAAGTGCACTGTAAGTCACTTTGGATAAAAAGCATCTGCCAAAATTTTAGAAATGCAACTATCTAGCCGCCAAATCACTCACATGCAGAAAGAGTAATCAAATATGACAGAAAAGAGAGAAATAGCTACTCAAAGAGAAAGAGATGTGTGTTTTCCGCCATTCCCCTTTTTTTAATTTTTATCTGGACCACAGATGCTACTAACGACCATAAGCAAGGACTCGTGTGTAATCTGTGATAAGACCAAATTTAAGCATTAAACGGTTTTGAATCGATATTTGTCAGAGACTTGGCGTAGCGGTCGGTCCATGGCCTAGTTAGTAGTGCTTGGTAAGTCAAGCATTAGTACTTCTATTGCATATACTTGGGGTTAGTGATTTGAACAAACTCCAAACACCCTAGCAACAGCATAGCAAGATGCTTAAAAACCACCCAGCAACCGCATAACAATGCCCTGGCTACATCTGATAATATTGTAATAGCATATCAGTCATTTTTCCTTCAAACAGGATTTAAGAAACACTGCCCCCTTCATTCAGTGGTCAGACAAACAGATAGTCCAGCTCAGGGGCGTAACTATAGGGAGGGCAGGGTGGGCAGCCGCCCTAGGGCCCGGTGTGAGAGGGGGCCCGCAACAGTCAACCAAAAGGAACCATAAAAATGACTGCGGGCCTGACAGGTGATGATAAATGACCCAGGCTCCCCAAGGAGTGGGCCCGACGGGTTCTTTGCACTGGGGCCCGTAAGATCCAAGTTACCCCACTGGTCCTGCCCCAAACTCACGCCAATGGTCAATGCTGCTGTGTTGGGCTGAACAGGATGTTCAAGTAAACTGCAAAGTTTTGATAGTGCCACAGAGTCACAGTGTTACATTATCAAGGGAATCAACCTACAAATTACTTATAGTTGACTCTGCATATTAAACTGGTTTAGGAAAAAGGATTAAAGCATTGAAAAGATAGCACACTTTGCCTTGAAATGAGTGTAATCGTACCAAAAAACCTATTTGATATTTTCAGAAACCATCTACTCAACCGCAACCTCTTTCGTAATATGTTTGAAGTGATGTCTGCTTGTCCAAACTCTATCTCTGTCACATGTATGCGCTGTGCTCACAGTTGTCCCTCCTTTTCTCTCCAGGTGTAGATCTTATACATCAGCTGGGCCTCTCCGGTCGCAGAGACAGGCACTCTTCCGGGACAGCATACCTCACGTCTCTTCCATCTCTAACCATCCTGCCTCCTGGTGTTGGAGTAATTCTTGGACAGGATGCCCTCATTGAAGCACCATTGGAGGGCCTGCTCCCCGCTGGCGTGGAGGAGGAGTTCTCTGTCATAGTCACTTTAAGCTCCTGGCGAGCGAACAATGCCTTTCTTTTTAGTATGCGTGACAGCAGGGACAGACTGCAGTTTGGCTTGCAGCTCCTGCCTGGACGAGTGGTCGTTTACACGGGCGAGAAGGCATCAGTTTACTTCAAGTACGACACGCAGGATGGACAGTGGCACTCCTTCTCCGTGGGGGTTCAGCCACGCTCAGTATCCCTGTACGCACGCTGTGGGGCCGTGCAGTACAGTGAGGAAACACTGACCCATCCACAGACACTGGGCTCTGAAGGTCGCCTCTTTGTGGGCAGGATGGACTCCAGGGCAGTGCAGTTTGAAGGAGCTTTGTGCCAACTGGACATCTACCCCTCTGCCCAAGCTGCGGCGCACTACTGCGACTATGTTAAAAAACAATGCAGACAGTCTGATACGTTCCGATCCTTGCCCCTGAAGTCCAAGAGCATAGAGTCCACCTTCCCAACAGTCTCATCCTCCCGAAAGTCCCGCCAAAGGTCTTCAGAATTGCACACTGTGAGATATATACTCACCCTGACCACCCACGCCACCAAAGGCACCAGTTTTACTCCTATGGCAGTTTCCGACCAGTTTTCGACCACAAGCTCACCAACATCACGCTCCAGCACACCAAGACATCTGGGTCCATCTCTAAGCCCCCTCAGCAAGGTTCGATTCCTAGGCTTCACTGCTGGGACTCCTACCAGTAGTGCCAAAACTGAAAGGAACCTAGTAGGTGAAAATGACACAGAAAATCATCAGCTTCTCAAGCAGCCAAGGGCCACTCGAGCCACCCCGGATTTGATCACCATTGTCATGCAGAGTCGTTTGAAAGAGGCCTTGAGGAATAACGATAGATCCCACCAATCTAACAAGGATCTTGTGCGGACCAATCTGAAAGTGAATGGCACCACCCTGTATCGCGAAGAGAGCAGCTATAACCTGGTGGACCAACCCGAGGATGAGCTCCGAGAGGGGATGCACGACACAGGATACTCTGAAGGTTATGGATATGAATACGGATTTGAAGAAGCTGAATATTTCTATGACTATGATGGATTTGTTGGGCCTAAAGGAGAACCAGGTCCTCCAGTAAGTAAACTGCTGTTTTTTTCTACCATATTTGAATGACATCCACAATCTTCAAAGCGCAGAGCCATACCACTGCAAGTTGGTGCAAAGCTCTACTTGTGAATTTATCCAAATTACAATGCAAAAGAGTCCAGGATAATTTATAGATTTGTTTGAGTAGATAATAATGAGAACATGCACTTGGCTGTGTATCATTTCATCAAGAGCCTACTGGGGAAGAGAAGGTGTAATAAATCATGGAAAGGTAGTGATTATCAACAGAGATGATAGTTTGTCCAGGATCCTCCTGGAGTTGCAGGTGGTTATACAGTAATGGAATGTCTCAATTTGCTGCCAGTGGCTCATGCTGCAATTTGTTTTTAATTTGCGCCTCCATTCATAGAGGGGTTTGCATCCTCTAGCAACAAGCTAACCAGGTGATGTTAATGTGAGGTTACAGAGAGTTGAGGTTACAGTGTAATAGTGATAGCTTACTAGAAAATACTCCTAATTTAGCCAGTTTATGTGGTGGCAGTGTGACAAAACTACATTTCCCGTCATTCTCAGTAGCACCACAAGAACAATTAAATACACAAAGCATCGATCGCACACCTAATGTCTCACCTAAACCTCTTAACTTTGTTACACTAGTGCTTTTGTCAGGAAGTGAAAAAGCTGTCCATTTTATTTAGCCCAAAATCACATGCAAGCACATCATGTCATAGGCTTTGGATCTTGTAAGTAGTAGCTTCTCATAAAGACTTGAATTTCAAATAATAGACTGGTTTCAAATAATAGACTGGTCCGAGTCTGTACTGGGTAGTATATTTACGGCATTTCTCGGTTCTGCACGGGTCCGGGTCCAAACGTTCAAATAATAGACAGGTCTGGGTCCAGATTTCAAATAATAGACTGGTCCGAGTCGGTTCCGGGTAGTACATTTACGGCATTTCTCGGTTCTGCACGGGTCTGGATCCAAACGTTCAAATAATAGACAGGTCTGGGTCGGTTCCGGACGGCACACATTTTTGGACCCGTGAAGACCTCTACTTGGAGCTTACTTAATTTCTTCTAAATATAGAAAAAGTAATGAACTCTTTTCAGCGTAACTGTGCAGTGGAGCGGTTCATCAGTAGGTCACTGTGGGCCTCAGTTGCAGAATTACAGAATATGCCATCAAATTAACACAGATAGAAGCCGGATGATATTTTTGGAAAAGATTCTGATTTGCCCCTTTAACAAAAGTAGCTGAGATAATGTTTTTTTTCATGTTTAAACCGTTGCCTGCACATTAATGTGAGGAATACTGAGGTGTTTGCATAAGTAGTGCTAGCGTGGTTTGTGTGAGGATATGAGACATGACTGTGTGGATATTTTTCTTGGACTTCACCATAAGTACTCTCACTTGGCTGTGGGATACAGTGCATTCCTCGCTCTGAGGGTCTGTAAGAGGTAAATACACCAGCTGGGATCATCTAAAAATAGTTTCAATGTTCTTTCTTGAAGGGAAAAAACATGTTTCATAACACAGAAATTTTACATTTACATTTACATTTATGCATTTGGCAGACGCGTTTATCCAAAGCGACTTACAGTGCACTTATTACAGGGACAGTCCCCCCCGGAGCAACCTGGAGTTAAGTGCCTTGCTCAAGGACACAATGGTGGTGACTGTGGGGATCGAACCAGCGACCTTCTGATTATCAGATTACCAGTTATGTTCTTGGTGAACAACTAAAGTATACTTTGACCTTAAGATGTGTACGTGTCTCCCAACCTGGCTTAACTGGTTCTACTGGTCTGTTTTGATAGTTTTAGAGGGGTTTTAGGCACTTGTTAGCTGGTCAGTTTGGGAAACCAGCTGCCCGACCAACTGAAACAGTTAAATGCCAATCTTGCCAAGTGAGTTTGACAAGCTTGGTCTAATTTGATAGTTTTAGAGGGTTTGTGGACCAACTAAGCTAGACCAGCTGAACTAGCTCAAACTGTTAAGTCCAGCAAACTAACTTAGGCTTGTTATATGATGTGTTTTTAATTGTATTTTTTAGATTCACCTACTGTATGGCCCTAGGATTCCCACTGTGAAAGCATAATTTTTTTGTCTCAGAGTTTCCACAGATGTCTCTTAAACTGAGGAACACAGCTGGCCCTGAAATATTTAATCTTCTCTGACCTTTTCTCCAGATGTTCATACACACAAACACATTTAGTCAATACACAGCCAAAACACACAAGATGCATTATGATAGCAAACGGTGCCTTAAAAACCTGCGAGTCTTTGTTTATGCGGGTCTTGATGAATGACTTTGGCTCACTCGCTGAGGGTACTTAGGCACCATATTCTGTAAGACAAGCAATATGATTTGTGTTATGCAGATCAAACTGACTTGGACCATCCCTTTGAAAAACATTTCACTCCTATTCTGGAGTCATTTTACACTTTTACACTTGTTGGGAAATGTCCTTCACGAACAAGAAAAGCTTCAGTGTGAAAAGATTGTTTTTTGGTGCATCCCTGCTGGAAAATACAGCTTATGCTGGTAGCTGTGTTTTGGAAAATGTTAGTTGGTTTGTAGCTGGTCCAAGCTGGTCTTTAGCTGGTTCAAGCTGGTCTTTAGCAGGTCCAAGCTGGTCTTTAGCAGGTCCAAGCTGGTCTTTAGCTGGTTCAAACTGGTCTTTAGCTGGTCCAAGCTGGTCTTTAGCTGGTTCAAACTGGTCTTTAGCTGGTTCAAGATGGTCTCTAGCTGGTCCAAGCTGGTCTTTAGCTGGTTCAAACTGGTCTTTAGCTGGTCCAAGCTGGTCTTTAGCTGGTTCAAACTGGTCTTTAGCTGGTCCAAGCTGTTCTTTAGCTGGTCCAAGCTGGTCTTTAGCTGGTCCAAACTGGTCTTTAGCTGGTCCAAGCTGGTCTTTAGCTGGTCCAAGCTGGTCTTTAGCTGGTTCAAACTGGTAGACCATCTTGGATCAGCTACGATTTGGTCATACCAGCTCAAGGTGTTCAAGCTGGTTTTTGGAACATGTTAGCTGGTCGAACAGCTACAATCCAGCTTTGGCCAGCACATGACCAGCCTGGACCAGCTCAAGACCAGCTTGGACCAACTCTGAACCAGCTTGGACCAGCTCCCATGTTCAAAAACACAGCAACCATCTTAAGATGGATTTTTCTGCAGGATTGATTGTCGGTTTGTGGATATATATACCGATAATCTAAAAGAGAATATGGAAATATTGGCCAATTCAACATCTTTGGTGGTAGGTCTAGTACTTTATTGGAGATCCTGATGGGCGAGAAACAATGCACACATTTTATTTTGAGAATACTGACAAGGGCTGAATATCCAGTGCTAGCTACCAGGCTAGAGCTTATCTGATGTAGATTATCAGCCACATTGTTGTTTCAAACAGGACATGGTTTTGTTGGCAATTGTTGGCAAACATCAAACGAAAGGATTGCACTGGTTCCACCTGTGGACACACTTCAAGTTTCCTGAGAAACACTGTTGATATTCAAACTCAACTGCCAAAACAAACACACCCCTCGCTTCAGTGCTCCTCCGTAAGCTCCTCCCTCCAAATCATGCACGCGAGATGGTTTTACACACACCAGCTCCAGACACTCTCATCTCTCCTGCTACTACATATAACATCACAACAATAGCATATAAGGGTTCTGTGAAACATAGCAACAGTTATGTTACCATGTTATGTTAGGGGCGGTTGTGACTCAGGTGGTAGAGCGGGTTGGCGGATCGATTCCCGACCCACATGACTCCACATGCCGAAGTGTCCTTGGGCAAGACACTGAACCCCAAGTTGTTCCCAATGGCAGACTAGCACCTTACATAGCAGCTCTGCCGCCATTGGTGAATGAATGTGTGAGTGAATGGGTGATTGAGTCACAGTGTAAAGCGCTTTGAATATCGCTAAGGTTAAAAAGGCGCTATATAAGTGCAGACCATTACCCACCTATCGAGAAGTAAAAGACCAACTTATGCATCCATCTTCAAGCCTTTTCCCTCTTGGAGGACTCACCACCGCTAAATAAGCCTCGCCGATGTTGACGCGGTTCCTAGCCCTCGACTTAATCCTTCTTATTTCGTCTAGAAAGAAATTTGGAGTTTAGAAAGTTCGCATCAGCCAGATTTGCCATCGCTCTTATAATTAATTTCCCTCTCGCTCCGCCCCCACCCCTCATCCTGTGCACGTGCAAGAACCACCCCCTGTTGCTGATTGGCTGGAGTAGAGTTGTGTGGATCGGTCTGTTACACTTTGTTTTTGTCCCATGTACAGAGTCAGGGCTGTGTACAAATACTAGATTTTTTTTCAGCCCACCCACAGAATGGCCTGCTAGCAGACTGAAGAGATATTGGCTAATAAACAGTGTTTATGCCAGAATTAGCAAGTGGCAAAGTTAGTGATAATTAGCCATTGTTAAACCATTGTTTTGCTAATCTTATATGGATTTAAGCTGGTGTTCATCTGGCCTGATCTGCTGACAAGTACCCCAAACCCTTCTAAAACCATCAGAACAAACCAGGCTAACCAGCTTGACCAGGTTGGGAGACCAGCTCAACAGGGGTTAACTAGCATAGCCATGCTGTTCACCAGCAAACATGCTAGCATGTTTTTTTCCCCATGAAGACCAACGAATTCTTGATAGTTAAGCTAGTTAAGAAGCCTGGCGGGGACACTAGCACATCAGCATTCAAAATAAAGTGTCAGCTTACTTATGTTAGCGTCTAGACGCACTGAAGTCAAATCAGCATGTTCCATAACAAACAATCACACTTGCTCTTGTCTTTATTTGTACGGTTGAAGATCACCAGGCCAGTCTGGATATTTATTGAACATTTAGATTGAATACGAGTTAGCATAATTGGCGGTGTCATTCCTCAGGCTAATGAATGTTAATGCTAGGTTAATGGAATGTTTTTATGGAAACGTTTTATATGCATGCTTGCTCTGTTGATGCTTTAGATAAGCTTCATTGTTGTTTTTGTGAGAGCCGTGTTTTCAAAAACTGATTTTAGTTCTGTTAGCGTTTCGCAACAAGACGTTTTGTCATTCGCTTGGTTTCTATTTTTGAGGGCCATGTTTGGTTGCTCCGCCCACTGTGAAATATCATTGGTCCGAAATCCCACTCCAGATTTTTTTAATTTCATTCAGTTCTTTTAATTTTGTTTGGAACTTTATGGACGCAGGCCAAAAGATGACGATTCAAAATAGATGAATGATAAGTCTATTTCTAACCACAAAGCCACATGAGATCATGTCTTTATAATCCCTGCATCCATTGGGGTTTGAGCATGGAGTCGTGGAGTAAAGTGAGTGTCTCTTCGACGATGACTTGGTTTTGGGTTGTGAAACTGGGAGTCAAAAGCACTAGGTTTCAATTGCACTGTATTTATTGCGATGTTTTTAAGAAACGCTTCTTGACTAATCTCTCTTTCTCTTTTCCACTCATCTGTTTCTCTCTCTTTAGGGTCCCCCTGGCCCACCAGGTCTGCCCGGACCCCCAGGAAAGAGAGGAGCAAGGGTAAGACTCCAACTTATGACGGATCAGAGTTTGGTTATTTGCCGTCGGGTGAATCCTGCTTCTCTGTGTTACAGAGTCATGCAATGTCTGTCTGATTGTCTGTTGATTTTCTTGTTCATTGTGTTTTCCCTCTCTGCCGGTGTGGTAAAAGATTGAATACCCTGCACCAAACCACTGGTCTGTTACTACCAAAACAGACCAGCCAAACCCGTTTAGCCACGCTGGGAGACCAGCTAACAAACTTATGCTGGATTGAGCTGTTTTTTCAGCTGAGACCTTGTTAAAAACTCTGTTTTATATGATTTTGTGCTGCGATTGCTTTGCAGGCAAGTTTGTTAGCATGCTGATGTGATGTGACAGGGCGGAGGGCGGGGCCGTGTCATGATGCTACACACCCGGCCCCTTATCAGGCTAATCAAGCCTCTGAGAGGGGCTAAAGGCCGACCGGAGACGGCAGTGTGGCAGAGAGAGAGATTTACGGGCAGCTGTCCGACACCTGTGTGTGTGTTTGTCATTATGGTTCAGTTTTATAATAAACCGTTATTTATATTACCAAGCCGGATCTCGCCGCCTCCTTTCCCTTTAATCCCTTTACAGCTGAGTGTAGGGAATGCATGATGGAATGCTGACTTAGCAGGCTAATCAGCTAGCATGCTAACTGAATACGCGAAGAAAGAGAACTGCAGAATGTGTTTTCTCAGTTAAATCATGTGATATGCACAATAAAAAACAAATTCTCCCCTTTTTATCCCCAATTTGGAACGCCCAATTCACAATGCGCTCTGAGTCCTCGTGGTGGCGTAGTGACTCAATCCGGGTGGCGGAGGACGAACCTCAGTTGCCTCCGCATCTGAGACCGTCAATCCGCGCATCTAATCACGTGGCTCGTTTAGCACATTACCACGGTGACGTAGCGCGTATGGAGGCTATTTTCCGCGGCATAGACGCATGACTCGCCACGCACCCCACTGAGTGTGAGAACCATATTATAGCAACCACGAGGAGGTTACCCCACGTGTCATTACCCTCCCTAGCAACCGGTACAATTTGGTTGCTAAGGAGACCTGGCTGGACTCACTCAGCACACCCTGGATTCAAACTCACGACTCCAGGTGTGATAGTCAGTGTCAATACTCGCTGAGAGACCCAGACCCCCCAAAAAGTTAGTAAAGTTAAGACTATAGAAATCAGGCACTGAGAGTCAGTGTGTAGCAGTGACAGTAGCAGTGCAGTAAAGGCATGCAGACAGAGGAGGAATGTGCTACAAGAACTGTACTCTCTCTCACACACACACACACACACACACACACACACACGTACAGTATCGTTATAGATATGTGTATGGAAGCACTTTCCTCTCAGGCCGTGTGTTACACTATTAAACACCGCTGTAGGGTCTTGAGCTGATGGCAGTGATGTCATTCACTGAGTGATTGATAGTTTATTCTTAGACACTGTCTGTCAGAACAAGTACTCATCTACAGAATGAGCAATAGCGCAGTTAAAGGGACAGTTCGCCCTAACATTATAATTCAGTGATTTATGCACCGTTATGTCATTCCAAACTTTTATTACCTTTTTTTCTGCCAATCCATTTTTTCTTTCATTTCTATTTTTTTTTACATACTATTAAATCCATCAAGCTTTAAAATTATATTCCAAGTTGGTCAGATGTAACCACATCGCATGAGAACATGGATATACGTATAGATAGCCTTTATATGCATGTATGTATGAGTGGGTGTGTTTGTGTGTAAGGAAATCAGTACTTTAATTCACCAAAGCGGCATTCAACTGATCACAAAGTACAGTCAGGACATTTCTGATGTTAACAGCACCATCACTGTGTGAAAAAAGTCATTTTTGATCAAATCTGGACAGCAGCATCACTGCAACACCTTATCCTCGAGTAATCATGATAAAATAATCATGTGGTGCTAGAAAATCACTTTATATCAAACACAGCTGAAAGATATTTGGTTCATTAAATGAAGCTGAACATTGTCTTTGTGTATGTTTTTGAGTTGACAGAATGCAATAGACTGGCATGTCTTAAGCTCAATATTAGCTTTCTCTAGAAACTCGTCAGTCAATCATTGTTTTGAGGAATGAAGGCGATACAATGCTTGAAATTGCCAAAAAACTGAAGATTTCATACAAAGGTGTAACTACAGTCTACAAAGATAAAGCACAACTGGCTCTAACAAGGACAGAAAGAGATGTGGAAGACCAGATGTGCAACTAAACAAGAGGATAAGTACATCAGAGTCTCTAGTTTGAGAAATAGGTGCCTCACATGTCCTCCGCTGACAGCTTCATTGAATTCTACCCGCTCAACACCAGTTTCATGTATATCAGTAAAGAGAAGACTCAGGAGGACTTATGGGAAGAATTGCAAAGAAAAGCCACTTTTGATACAGAAACACAAAAAGAAAAGTATCGAGTGGGCAAAGAAACACAGACATTGGACAACAGATAATTGGAAAATAGTGTTATGGATCTTGACACCATTGAGCTTTTGTGGGATCAGCTAGACTGTAAGGTGTGTGAGCAGTGCCCGACAAGACAGTCACATCTATGGCAAGTGCTACAGGAAGCGTGGGGTGAAAGGTCAAGTGCTACAGGAAGTGTGGGTTGAAAGGTCAAGTGTTACAGGAAGTGTGGGGTGAAATTCCAAGTGCTACAGGAAGTGTGGAGTGAAAAGGTCAAGTGTTACAGGAAGTGTGGGGTGAAAGGTCAAGTGTTACAGGAAGTGTGGGGTGAAAGGTCAAGTGCTACAGGAAGTGTGGGGTTAAAGGTCAAGTGTTACAGGAAGCGTGGGGTGAAAGGTCAAGTGCTAAAGGAAGCATGGGGTGAAAGGTCAAGTGCTAAAGGAAGTGTGGGGTGAAAGGTCAAGTGCTACAGGAAGCGTGGGGTGAAAGGTCAAGTGCTAAAGGAAGTGTGGGGTGAAAGGTCAAGTGCTACAGGAAGCGTGGGGTGAAATGTCAAGTGCTACAGGAAGCGTGGGGTGAAAGGTCAAGTGCTACAGGAAGCGTGGGGTGAAATGTCAAGTGCTACAGGAAGCGTGGGGTGAAATGTCAAGTGCTACAGGAAGCGTGGGGTGAAATGTCAAGTGCTACAGGAAGCGTGGGGTGAAAGGTCAAGTGCTACAGGAAGCGTGGGGTGAAATGTCAAGTGCTACAGGAAGCGTGGGGTGAAATGTCAAGTGCAGCAGGAAGCGTGGGGTGAAAGGTCAAGTGCTACAGGAAGCGTGGGGTGAAATGTCAAGTGCTACAGGAAGCGTGGGGTGAAAGGTCAAGTGCTACAGGAAGCGTGGGGTGAAATGTCAAGTGCTACAGGAAGCGTGGGGTGAAATGTCAAGTGCAGCAGGAAGCGTGGGGTGAAAGGTCAAGTGCTACAGGAAGCGTGGGGTGAAAGGTCAAGTGCTACAGGAAGCGTGGGGTGAAAGGTCAAGTGCAGCAGGAAGCGTGGGGTGAAATGTCAAGTGCAGCAGGAAGCGTGGGGTGAAAGGTCAAGTGCAGCAGGAAGCGTGGGGTGAAATGTCAAGTGCAGCAAGAAGCGTGGGGTGAAAGGTCAAGTGCTACAGGAAGCGTGGGGTGAAAGGTCAAGTGCTACAGGAAGCGTGGGGTGAAATGTCAAGTGCCACAGGAAGCGTGGGGTGAAAGGTCAAGTGCTACAGGAAGCGTGGGGTGAAAGGTCAAGTGCAGCAGGAAGCGTGGGGTGAAATGTCAAGTGCTACAGGAAGCGTGGGGTGAAATGTCAAGTGCTACAGGAAGCGTGGGGTGAAAGGTCAAGTGCTACAGGAAGCGTGGGGTGAAAGGTCAAGTGCTACAGGAAGCGTGGGGTGAAATGTCAAGTGCAGCAGGAAGCGTGGGGTGAAATGTCAAGTGCTACAGGAAGCGTGGGGTGAAAGGTCAAGTGCTACAGGAAGCGTGGGGTGAAAGGTCAAGTGCTACAGGAAGCGTGGGGTGAAAGGTCAAGTGCTACAGGAAGCGTGGGGTGAAAGGTCAAGTGCTACAGGAAGTGTGGGGTGAAAGGTCAAGTGCTACAGGAAGTGTGGGGTGAAAGGTCATGTGCTACAGGAAGTGTGGGGTGAAAGGTCACCTGAGCATCTGGACAAACTGACCGCTAGTATAACAAGGATCTGTAAAGCTGTCATGGAGGATTTATTGATGAGAACTCTTTGAAGTAGTTTAAGTTGTAATTCTTCACATTATTAATGTCCTGACTGATACATTCTGATCAGTTGAACGCCACTTTGTTGAATAAAAGTACCGATTTCCTTCCAAAACAGCAAAACTTTTGGCCCCCAGTGTGTGTAAAATAAATAAATATCAAATATACACATGTTTACATGCTCCTTGCAGAGTACACAAGATGTTTAGAGGGATCATATAAATAGCATTCTTTTAATTTAGTATTTGATAAAACAGAAATGTACAACAACAAGATATTTTGCCCACATGTAGTCGAGTTGTTTAAATATTTTACAGTGAACTGTGAGTGTGGAATAATGTGTTTATGCTCCACTTCTCTCATGAACGATAAAGGTTTTACATTATGAAGATAAGATCTCAGATAAAGAGACTTGTAGCTTAAAGACACTCCTGTCTGTCTCTCTCTGTCTCCCTCTTCTCTTGTTCAGGGTCCGCCTGGTCCACACGGGAACCCCGGGCTGCCTGGTTTACCTGGCCCCAAGGTGAGTTCTTTGTTTTGGGCTCTCTGTGTCATTGAGAGATTTGGCTGCCACGGCTCGTGCTCGAGGGATAGCGTTGCAATAATATCCTCCAGCACAATCCCACTACAACATCAACACACAGAGAGACATGTCTCTGCCCTTACTCCACTTCATTGGCTGCTTGCTAGACGCTCCTTCAGAACGCTCCTTCCTGTCCAAACTCGCTGACTTTCAAAGCACGAAAATATTTCTTCTTTTGTAATAAACATTTGTTATGGTATGTCAGTTGCTTGCCCATGTAAAGTGTGTTTCATGTCAAACCAGAATGTACCTGGGGGTGTGTGTGTGTGTGTGTGTGTGTGTGTGTGTGTGAGTGTGTATGTGACTGTGTGTATGTGACTGTGTGTATGTGACTGTGTGTGTGTGTGTGTGTTTGTATGTGACTGCATGTGTGCGTGCATGTGTGACTGTGTGACTGTGAGTGTGTGTGTGTGTGTGTGTTTATGTTTGTGTGTGTGTGTGCATGCGTGCGTGCGTGCGTGTGTGTGTGTGCGTGTGTGCGTGTGGAAAATACTGGAAAGAGCCTTTGGTGAGACATTGACAGTTTAAACTGTTGAAAGATTAGAGGAAAATGTATCTGTGCCGTGGTATTAAAAGCCTGTTAACTGGAGAAAAGTGTATGTGTGTTAATGAGATTGTGCACATTCATGAGTTTGAGTGAGTGTGCATGCAAATGTATGAGTCAGAACATGGAAAAATGTAAGGACCTGGTTATGAGCTGCAGATTTATTTCAGGACTGCTAAACAGATGTTCTCTTTGACTTGAAATAAAACTCCATCAACATCAGTGATTTCCACAGCGAGTTTCTCTTATTATGAAATTCTACATATTCACTCATATATTACCATGTGTTAATTAGCTTTGTACACTCAGATTACACACAAGCTGCTTTAGATGTGATGCGTGTAAATGTGGCGTGTGTAAAGCATGTGTGCATTAGAGTTCAGCGTTCAGTTTGGTTGTCATATACAGCAGACTGTACTTGATAATTGCAGTACTAGTATCAAGGGTTGTACTGTTTGTCCTGAATGTAATCCAAACGGTTACGACACTTATCAAGTTCAAAAAGACAAACAGGAAGGAAGTTTAGAAGTCATGATATCCGTTAGAAAGTTTGAGTGGAAAGAAAGCAGTTCTGAAGGAAAAAGGGAATTAAGATAATCAGTTCGGAAGAAAGGATGTTCAAAATCAAGGAAAGAAGGAAGTTTAATAGAAAGTTCTGAAGGAAGTTCAAGAGTATGTTTGGAAGGAATTTAAGTCAAAGGACGTTCTGAAGGAAAGAGGGAATGTAGGAAAGAAGTTTAGAAGGAAGTTCAGTTGGAAGTTCAGTTGGAAGTTCAGAAGGAAGTTCAGTTGGAAGTTCAAATGTAAGGAGAGAAGGAAGTTCAGTTGGAAGTTCAGAAGGAAGTTAAAGAGTAAGGAGAGAAGAAAGTTCAATTGGAAGTTCAGAAGGAAGTTCAATTGGAAGTTCAGAAGGAAGTTCAGTTGGAAGTTCAGTTGGAAGTTCAAATGTAAGGAGAGAAGGAAGTTAAATTGGAAGTTCAAGAGTAAGGATAGAAGGAAGTTCAAGAGTAAGGAGAGAAGGCAGTTCAGTTGGAAGTTCAGAAGGAAGTTCAAGTGTAAGGAGAGAAGGAAGTTCAGTTGGAAGTTCAGAAGGAAGTTCAATTGGAAGTTCAGAAGGAAGTTCAGTTGGAAGTTCAGTTGGAAGTTCAAATGTAAGGAGAGAAGGAAGTTCAATTGGAAGTTCAAGAGTAAGGAGAGAAGAAAGTTGAATTGGAAGTTCAGAAGGAAGTTCAATTGGAAGTTCAGAAGGAAGTTCAGAAGGAAGTTCAGTTGGAAGTTCAGTTGGAAGTTCAAATGTAAGGAGAGAAGGAAGTTCAATTGGAAGTTCAAGAGTAAGGAGAGAAGAAAGTTCAATTGGAAGTTCAGAAGGAAGTTCAATTGGAAGTTCAGAAGGAAGTTCAGTTGGAAGTTCAGTTGGAAGTTCAAATGTAAGGAGAGAAGGAAGTTAAATTGGAAGTTGAAGAGTAAGGATAGAAGGAAGTTCAAGAGTAAGGAGAGAAGGCAGTTGAGTTGGAAGTTCAGAAGGAAGTTCAAGTGTAAGGAGAGAAGGAAGTTCAGTTGGAAGTTCAGAAGGAAGTTCAAGTGTAAGGAGAGAAGGAAGTTCAGTTGGAAGTTCATAAGGAAGTTCAGTTGGAAGATCAGAAGGAAGTTCAAGATTAAGGAGAGAAGGAAGTTCAGTTGGAAGTTCAGAAGGAAGTTCAAGTGTAAGCAGAGAAGGAAGTTCAGAAGGAAGTTCAAGTGTAAGCAGAGAAGGAAGTTCAGTTGGAAGTTCAAGATTAAGGAGAGAAGGAAGTTCAGTTGGAAGTTCAGAAGGAAGTTCAAGAGTAAGGAGAGAAGGAAGTTCAGTTGGAAGTTCAGAAGGAAGTTCAAGTGTAAGGAGAGAAGGAAGTTCAGTTGGAAGTTCATAAGGAAGTTCAGTTGGAAGATCAGAAGGAAGTTCAAGAGTAAGGAGAGAAGGAAGTTCAGTTGGAAGTTCAAGAGTAAGGAGAGAAGGAAGTTCAGTTGGAAGTTCAATTGGAAGTTCAGAAGGAAGTTCAAGAGTAAGGAGAGAAGGAAGTTCAGTTGGAAGTTCATAAGGAAGTTCAGTTGGAAGATCAGAAGGAAGTTCAAGAGTAAGGAGAGAAGGAAGTTCAGTTGGAAGTTCAAGAGTAAGGAGAGAAGGAAGTTCAAGAGTAAGGAGAGAAGAAAGTTCAAGAGTAAGGAGAGAAGGAAGTTCAGTTGGAAGTTCAATTGGAAGTTCAGAAGGAAGTTCAGTTGGAAGTTCAGAAGGAAGTTCAGTTGGAAGATCAGAAGGAAGTTCAAGTGTAAGGAGAGAAGGAAGTTCAGTTGGAAGATCAGAAGGAAGTTCAAGTGTAAGGAGAGAAGGAAGTTCAGTTGGAAGTTCAAGAGTAAGGAGAGAAGGAAGTTCAGTTGGAAGTTCAAGAGTAAGGAGAGAAGGAAGTTCAAGAGTAAGGAGAGAAGGAAGTTCAGTTGGAAGTTCAGAAGGAAGTTCAAGTGTAAGGAGAGAAGGAAGTTCAGTTGGAAGTTCAAGAGTAAGGAGAGAAGGAAGTTCAGTTGGAAGTTCAAGAGTAAGGAGAGAAGGAAGTTCAAGAGTAAGGAGAGAAGGAAGTTCAGTTGGAAGTTCAGAAGGAAGTTCAAGTGTAAGGAGAGAAGGAAGTTCAGTTGGAAGTTCAAGAGTAAGGAGAGAAGGAAGTTCAGTTGGAAGTTCAAGAGTAAGGAGAGAAGGAAGTTCAGTTGGAAGTTCAAGAGTAAGGAGAGAAGGAAGTTCAGTTGGAAGATCAAGAGTAAGGAGAGAAGGAAGTTCAGTTGGAAGATCAAGAGTAAGGAGAGAAGGAAGTTCAGTTGGAAGATCAAGAGTAAGGCGAGAAGGAAGTTCAGTTGGAAGTTCAATTGGAAGTTCAGCAGGAAGTTCAAGAGTAAGGAGAGAAGGAAGTTCAATAGCAAGTTCAGAAGGAAATTCAAGAGGAATGAAAGAAGGAAGGTGTGAAGAAAAGAAACAAGGCAGTTCTGACGAAGTTAAGAAAGTTCAGAAATAGAAAGTTTAATGGGACGTTTAAGAGGAAGTTTTGAAGTTATTTCAAGAGGTAAAAGAAGGAATTGTATGGAACAGGAAAGAAGGAAGTTCTGAAGTCGAACTTAAGGAAAGAAGTTCGGAAGAAAGTCCAAGACAAAGTTCTGAAGGAAGGAAAGAAGGCAGTTCTGAAGAAAGGAGGGAATTAAGGAAATGTTTGGAAGGGTGTTCCAGAGAAAAGAAAGAAGGAAGTTTTAAGGAAGGCTGTTCAGAAGGAAAGCTCTTTAGTAAGAATAGGGTTGAAATGGTCTAGTGGTTACATATCTGTCCTGGCAATGGTAAAGTGTAGTATTGACATTGAAATGTATTGGTCTTACCGCTACTTCTGTAAAGTTCCAGCCAGTGGCAGAGTGTTCTGGTGGAGCTTCAAAGGACTAGATGTGGTCTCTACACCACAGCAAACGTCTGTGGGGAGAAGAGAGGTTTCCTCGACCACACTGTGGCATCAACAGTGGAAGTTTTACTGTTGGTTGCAGTAAACTGATTCCCTGCTTCTGTATTCACCAGTAACTGCAGCTCTGTGTGATTTAGCGTTTACCAGAGGAAAAGTTGATTGCTCACAGGTTGCTCTCTCAAAGCTCAGGAGACTTGAAGTCTTAAAATTCTTAAGGAGAAATAAAAATGGACACAAATTAGACAATTGTTGACATTCAATAAGAGTATAGATCTATAAATGGTGTTTATTTGCTCTTGGGTGAATTTGATGAGAAATGTTTAAGGTCATATTGAGATCTCAGACTTTCATATGATATGTTGGCAAATCTGAGCACAGCTTGAGACATTGTTGAGCTCTTTAGTGGAAACATGTGTGATATTATTGGGGTCTTTTTCTCAGGACTAGCATCTTAAGCAGGAGACTTCAGCAGAAGTCTGTCCATGGGGAAAACAATTCAGATTTGAAAGAGATTTTATTATTGATGTTTCTTTCTGATGAGTCTGAACACATTTGTACCGTCATTTGTGCAAGTGTCAGTCGGAGTTTCCCATCAAGCTTTAGGACAAAGTGCTCATCTCTTCGTCCAGAAGCAATGAGACAACTTCAGAGTTGACATGAGTAGGCGTCAGGGTCACCTGCTGCGTTCCCACCCAGATAACATCTCTATGGAACATCTCAAAATGCCAATGCATCCCACAGATTAGTCATCCTCTTCTGCTTGGGTCTCTGGAAACAAGAGAGTTCTGTAATCCCTTCTTAAATAAGAGAAGACAGAAAGAGAGGGGATCTATATGTGGCGTGTTGAAAGATGTTTTTGACAGTTCTGACATGTTTATACTGTATATGAAGTAACATGTTGTACAGAAGATGACAGTTGTCTTAATGCAGGTGATATCTGCTCTGTGTGTGTTAACATTTCATCACTGAGTGTACATTGAGTGTGCATTTGGCAGACACTTTTATCCAAAGTGACTTACAGTGCACTTATTACAGGGACAATCCCCCCCAGAGCAACCTGGAGTTAAGTGCCTTACTCAAGGACACAATGGTGGTGACTGTGGGGATCAAACCAGCATCCTTCTGATTACCAGTTATGTGCTTTAGCCCACTACACCACCATGGATAGATTGACACAATGGATCAATTGATTTATGGTTGGATGAATGAATGTATGAATACAGATGGATGGATGGAGAATGTTTTGGCCAGATAGAATGAGACACAATAGATTGGATGAATTGATGAATAAAAATAAATGGATGGAAAAAGCATGGATGGTTAGATTGACACAATAGATCGATGAATGAATGAACATATTGATGAATGAATGAATTAAGAGTGGATAGATTGATTGACAAACGGTGGATCGATTGATCTATGAATGGATGGTTGATTGAATGAATGAATGAATGAATATTGATGGATGGATGTATAGATTGACACAATGGATGGATAAATGAATCAATGGATGGAGTGGATGAACGGAACGACTGACACAATGAATTGATGAATGAAAGAATAAATTAATAAATCAATGGAGAAATGGAGTAATGATAAATAAATTAAATAAGGATGGATGGATAGATTGATGCAGTGGATCGATGAATAAATGAATGTATGGATGGATGTATGGATGGATGGATAAATAGTGGATATATTGACACGATGGATGGATGGATGAATGGATGGATGAAGAGTGAATGGACTGAAAGATTGACACAATGGATGGATGGATGGATGGATGGATAGATGGATGGAGAGTTGATGGACGGTTAGATTGACAAAATGGATCAATGAATGAGTCAATGAATACTGATGGATGTAGAGTGAGTGGACTGATAGATTGACACAATGAATGGATGGATAGACGGAAGAAGAGTGGATGGATGGATGGATGGATGGATGAATGAAGAGTAGATGGACTGATAGATTGACACAATGGATGGATGGATAGACGGAAGAAGAGTGGATGGATGGATGGATGGATGGATGGATGGATGGATGGATGAATGAAGAGTAGATGGACTGATAGATTGACACAATGAATGGATGGATAGACGGAAGAAGAGTGGATGGATGGATGGATGGATGAATGAAGAGTAGATGGACTGATAGATTGACACAATGAATGGATGGATAGACGGAAGAAGAGTGGATGGATGGATGGATGGATGAATGAAGAGTAGATGGACTGATAGATTGACAATGAATGGATGGATAGACGGAAGATGAGTGGATGGATGGATGGATGGATGAATGAAGAGTAGATGGACTGATAGATTGACACAATGGATGGATGGATAGACGGAAGAAGAGTGGATGGATGGATGGATGAATGAAGAGTAGATGGACTGATAGATTGACACAATGGGTCGACTTATGGATGAATGAATAAATGAAAACAGATGGATGAATGGAGAATGGATTGAGCAGATAGACTAACATAATAGATTGATGGATGCATAAATGAATGAATGGAAAAATGATGGATGGATGGATTGTCACAGTAGATTGATATATTGATGCATGAATGAATGAATGAATGAATGGACAGTGGATGATGGAAAGGCTGACATACAATGCCTCGTTTATGTATGGATGAATGAATGAATGAATGAATTAAAACAGATGGATGGATGGAGAATGGATTGGGTGGGGAGATTGACACAATAGATTGATGGATGAATAAATGGATGATGAATGGATGAATAAATGAATACAGATGGATGGATGGAGAATGGATTGGGCAGATATATTGACACAATATGTTGATGGATGAATAAATGAATTGAATGAATGGATAGAAAGAGGGTGGATGGACAGATAGATTGCCAAACAATGAATCAATGAGTCTATTGATGGACAAATGAATAAATACTCATGGACTGATGAATATGGAATGAATGGATAGATTGACACAATGAATGGATGAATGGTTAAATGCCTGCATGATTGATTGATACTTTAAAAAGAAAGGTGCCACACTCGCACTATGTAGAAATATACTCCTCTTTATTGGAGTAAAAACATGATGTTTTGGCCTCTAGCAGACATGATGATGGATTGATGATTGATGGGTGGATTGGTTAAGATGTCTCAGGTATGTTTCTGATAGTCTTATTGACTCTGTAAATCTGTATTTCTCAGGTTTAGTGTTTGAATAGACTCAGGAAGGAGCTTTTGAGAACATCTTCCCCTTTATATCTCTTATTCCCTGTGATTCATGACTGTTCACACTTGACTGTTTCAGCCACGGTCAACGCAGGGGAAGAGAGCTTCAGACATGACTTTGAGTTTATCACTTTCATACAAGGTCCTCTTACCTAGTAGCTGCTAGACTCATATTGTGGAATATGTGGCATCAAGCTGAATGTAATATTTGGTATTCTTTTGTTTGTCAGGGAGCAAAAGGAGATCCAGGACTGTCCCCGGGTCAGGCACCAGCAGGTGATCAGGTAAATGCTCCTCTCCTCTTCCTGGCTTTAAAGGATTAGTTCATCCAAAAACAGAAATTCTGTCATCATTTACTCAGCCTCATGTTGCTTAAAACCTGTTGGACTTTCAGACTAACAAAAACACAGTTGTACTGTCCTACTTTCCATCTAAGATGAGACTGAGCCCAGAGAAGTCGGCAGCGCTTCTGGACAGTGATGATGTACGGCTTCTCCTTTACATAGCAATGTCTTAACAGCGAGTGGTGTTGACTAGCAAAAGTTTACTAAAGTAATCCCAAACCCATGTTCATGATATCCATAACAGATGATTGTTTTTTAAGGCAGAGACATCCGAGGGGTCAGAGTTCATGCGCATTCAGAAGTGGATTTTTCTTGCCCTTTACGCACCGAGATTTGACAAGAACTACATTGTGCACTGTAGAGGGTGAAATGCCCCAAATCCTTCCAATCTGTCTTTGGGGAACATTGTTCTCAAAGTGCTGGATTATTTGCTGAAGCATCTTTCGGCAAATTGACAATGATCCTCGCTCTTGAAGGACTAGGCTGTTTTTGTGAGGCTCCTTATGTACTATGACACGATTGCCTGTTTAACATCTCCTGTTTCACGTCGCCTTGTTATTTCAACTCGTCAAATTGTTATTGGTCATAAATTGCACCTGTTTCAATTTGTTTGGAGCGTGTTGCAATCATCTGATTTGAAATTACTGTACATTTAAAAAAAAAAAAAACAAGACGATTCACAAGATAAAACATCATATAATGTGTAGTTGTAGTGCTTTCAATATAGCAAAGGGTGAATATAATTTACAAAGCAATTATTTTAGTTTTTATTAGCATTATTCATACTGTCCTAACGTTTCGGAATTGGTGTTGTATACACGTGTGTATGAATATATAAATATATTGCACAGGTCTTGTAATAAGCTGGATAATGGGCAGTCAGATGGTCATTATTAACAAAATAAACACCAACACAAACTGAGGTTTATATATTTGGTTTGTACCGTGTAATAAGTGAGATCATGTACAGTCAGCCGGTTGTTACCACAAAAACCCCTTCAGGGTCAAACAAGACCCCTCCTCGTCCTCATCACCCTGTCTGGGACTGACTGCACATTATTCCTTACATATATTCTTTAAATTAATTAGTGTTCATTTATAACATTATTCTTTTCGGCCACCGAAAGTAGTCCATATGACACGTGCATTATATTCAAAGTCAATTTACTGAGAACGACTGATGATATTTGAACTCAACAGCCAAACACACACACCCCTCCCTTCAGTGTTCCTTCATAAACTCCGCCCCCTCAAATTCATGCATGTGCATTGCCAAGGCAACGACATTAACAACTGGGTGAAGCAAAATAATAATAAAAAACATTAATAGATGAATGACAAGCACAAAAACACAGCATACAAAACACACAACAGAGTATAAACTAGCGAGAGTTCGTTGTTTTGATTTAGATTTGTAGCCAAGCTAACAAAGAAGCTAACGTTACCTAGGATAACGTTTTGATATATGCGTCAATCCAAATTATCCCACGGTGCTAGCAAACTTATAAAAACCTTTGCAAACGTTATACGGACAAATACGATTATATAGAGCGAACAACAACACAGCAAGTAATGTTAATAACGGTAACTAGGTAGTTGGTTAGCAAACTGTTGCTACAGTTGCTGTTGCATAGATAACATGCAGAGAGGACGAGACGGTTTTCCAGAGCCAGCGCACCAGCTCCAGACAGCGACACTCACAACTCTCCTGCTACTATAGCTAGCATCACAACAACAGCATGTCTTGGTTCTGTGAAACATAGTAAAACTAATGTTTACGTGGCTCCTAGCCCTTGCCTGATCTTGCCTCTTCTTTTCCATTTTATATTCGTCTGATCTTTATTTCTTGGGCGGTTTCTCTGCCATCTCTCATGCTTGGAGTTCAGCACGTTAGCATTCGCTAGATTTACCGTCCCTCTTCTTCTTCTTATGAATTTCCCTCTCGCTCACCGCCACATTTCCCCATCTCCCCCCCCAACCTGTGCACATGTAAGAACCACCCCCCTGTTTCTGGTTGGCTGGAATAGCGTTGTGTGGATCGCTCCAATGTACGATTTTCAGAGGCATGGCTATGTATAAACACCGGGGGGGGATTTTCAGCGCACACACAGAACGGACAGCTAGCGGACGGTGAAGACACATTCGTGGAATTTGACAAAGTATATGGGATTAATATGACTTACTCCACCTTTAAGCCACATAATGGTTTTGTGAATCGCAAAGGATGCATTTAAAAAGTAAATACATCTTCTGCATGCCCAGCGCGCTTCAGTGAATGGGCACTGCCCTTTTGTTGGCACGCACTCATAGCACGTGTTGGAATCGTGCCAGGCTTGACCTCATCTTTAAATGTATGGAAAAGCGGCTTACAGGTTTTTAAACAACATTTGAACCAACTATTTCTTATGTTCAATTATCAATGTCCCTCAGTTGATGAAGGGCAATGCTATGGGAAGCTAATGCTAATTCTATTTTCCTATTTCAGGGTGACAGAGGAGGACAGGGTCCACCAGGTCCTAAAGGTGAACAAGGTCTCAAGGTACGTCGACACAGTCACTGGGTTTTCCTGTACATGGCTCTCTTCGCTAACAGAGAGACAATTTTAACTGAGTTATGGGCTGGTAGCGATGGCGAGACGTAGTGGCTCACAGATGGCAAGGCGTCTTCCATTCTTCAGAGCACTCTGGCCTCCCTGTGCGGAGCGGAGTATATACAGTATCCGTTACCGCCACCACCTGCCCCTCTCAGCATGGGCTGTATTGGGTTACACCAGCATAAAGACCCTTTTTGCTGGTGTGTACGTTTGGGGTGGGCGAAGGTCTGTTCACACTTCCCGAGACGTTGCTTTGCTCCGAGGGCTTAGTCACTTGGGCGTTCGTCTAGAGCCTGTGTTAGAACCTGAGAACTCTCAGAGGTCAAGGGTCATCTTTATGAGGAAAGGCGCTCTGTGGGGTGTCACGCTCCCGGTGACAGGAACCGTCCGATGTTGCATCTTCAAAAGAACAACTGGTGTGAGTTTTAGATGGCATAACTCAGTGCATTGCGACAGTTTTGCTTGCCTTTGCGATTATAAATTAGGATGCGTGACGACAAATGTTAACCCATTTGCACATGTGCGATAGTTTCCTTTCTGCCTAAGAGGACTTCAGTTTGCTGTGGACACGTTGTGTGTTCCTCTAATAGACTATTCAGAGTAGTGCTCGATGGATATGGGTGTACGGTGGTCTTTTCTTTAACCATTTACGTTAACAATAAATAAATAATAATAATAAAATGCATAGCAGGAAATAAGGATATACAGTACAGTAATCTGTGGTGGTTTGAGAAATTGGCCATTCAAGAAAAAGGTGTTGCATCACCATGAATTATCTATTCATATTTATAGAAGTAATATTATTAAACGGGCCAATATTGTTGTGTCTGGCTAGTCGGGATCCTTGCTAACAGGGAACGTTCTCAGAGCTTGCATAGTTGTCCATAAAATTTGACCCAAAAGAAAAAGATGATTTACTCTAGTCTTTACTGAAGGATGTATTGTGTATACGTATCTTTTACAGAGTAAACACGTGTATTTTAAGTTACAAGTGGGCCTTTTTGTGATTTGCAAGCTTGAATGAATGACCAATTTAATGCTACATTCAGGAAAATTGCATAATAAATGTCGCCATTTCTAATCGTTCAGTTTGCACAGTGACACCAGTTTCATACACTAACCTGCAAACTCATCAACATCACTTCATGTATTGTAGTAGAAAAACCTTCATATCTTTGGACTGCCATTAGCTCGTATTGTTTATGTGATATCTGTGCCGTGACCGGCTTCAGTAAATGTTATGTCGCCCCTTGTGGTCTCCCATAACATTACGTCAGACTACATTGAATAGAATGCAACTGGCAGTGAATTGAAAGCACACAAATTAGGGTTCTAATTTAAATGCCGGCTGATATTAGTACATCGATTCCTCAAAAATGTATCGATTATATAGTGTACATTCTTTAAATGTTACTAAATTGTACATAAAAAAACAAAACTAAAAAACGGTTTACAGAATGTTTCTATCAAAACATTCTAAAAACGTATTTAAAATGCACCGAACATTCCAAAAAAGAATTCAACAACATAATGGGGACATTAGAAAATGTTATAAGAACATAAAATTGTTAGTTGGATCAGAGCCTGTATAGATTTTGGGGGGAAATCAACCTGCGAATGGCTTACTTCAAGTTGTTTATCCACATTAACATTGAGAAAATCACACACATCACCACAAATTCAACATGAAATGGCATTCGCAACCCGTTATTCTTCAGTAATACAGGGCTATTTCTGAGCATATGGGGGCTCTAAGCAAGTTCCTACTTGGAGGTCCCCCCCCCCTCCCTCCCCCCCCACCCATCTTGTGGCTGGGTGGACCTAAGCGGCCGCTTATACCATTTATAGCTAGAATCAGCCCTGCAATAAAACATATTTCTGAATTAAACTTGGTATGCAGTGAGCAAGACTTCATGCAGGACAGTACTTGTGTTTGTTCTTCAACAGTTGATTGGATTGTGATTAGTGGGCGATCCATATCAGAATGGAGCCCATCCCGAATCTGAGTTTTCTTAAACAATGTCTCGATTATGTATGGATGAATGAATGAATGTCTCAATAGCTTTTTGACTATTGGTTCTTGTCGATTGTAACCGGTTGGCTCCTTCACACTGCTTAAAACTTGAGTCTTTAAACTTGGGTGAGGTGAACTGAAGATCGGCGTATGCTGTTTTTATAATTCATTAGTATTGCAAGCACTCCGCTTTTACACAAATAGTCTTGCAGGCCCAGAGCAGATCAGGTGTAAATTACAGTGACCCCCTGACCTCTAATGCGTCATCGTGCTTGTGGGTGCTCTGAGAAAAGCCTGGAATTTTCCAGGCACCACACAGAACATCTCCTCTCTGTTCCACACACAGCGCCACCTGCTGGCCAACCGGCGACATTATATCTCCGAATGAAACGGTTAAATATCACCGTATTAATTTTAGATTGCCGTGCCATAAAGATCCATAAGCAGAGGTGACTAGAGCAAACAAA
>NC_068300.1:3291463-3293963 GCF_025860055.1 Xyrauchen texanus
GTTATTGTGTTCCTCACACAAAGCTGTGGTATGGCTTCAGAAGACTTGGGTTATACAGTAGCGCAAGAGTTTTATGATGCTTTTATGGTGTTTGGTCACTGTCGTCGTATAACAGTTTAACATGTGTCTGTCTGTGTTTTGTGTTCTCAGGGCTTCATCGGACCTCCAGGAGTTGCAGGACCACTAGGACTGGAGGGAGAGAGAGTGAGTTTTTATCAAACATCTGCTTTAAAATAGTAGATCCGGCCACTTTCGCTTTGTGTTAGTGCAGGAATACCAGGAGGGGAAGTCTCGTAACGGTCCATGAAAATCTGATTACACGGAGAAAACGCCATCCTCATCCACATGCGAATTACATGCGGAAGTTCATCCGCCTAGAAAAGTAGTCCCACCTCAAAAGGATGATTTGGAGACTAATCGTCAAATTTCTATCCCGTCTTCCAACTCCTGTTATGTCTCGCTAAAAATGTGAACCCGCTCACCGTTGATATCAGTGCCTA
Source organism: Xyrauchen texanus (assembly GCF_025860055.1). Lineage (NCBI taxonomy): Eukaryota > Metazoa > Chordata > Actinopteri > Cypriniformes > Catostomidae > Xyrauchen > Xyrauchen texanus. Next base: position 3,291,964 of record NC_068300.1, read on the forward strand.
GAAATGGACGTGACCGAACTCTCTGTAAAACTCTATTTACATGGAGAAATCTCCACTCACAGGACAAATAACCAGAAGTTCATCCGCCTAGAAAAGTAGTCCCACCTCAAGAGGATGATTTGGACACTTCACACCTCAAATAATAGTTTCCTTATGACTGAATAATTCCTATAAAAGCCTTAACTAAAATACAACCTGAACGTTACTGCTTTTAAAGCGTCCTGTGCACTTGCCCCATAGACTTCCATTATAAGTGCATTACTGTAAATGCGTTTCAGTAGTTGGTATGTTAATGTAATCTTGTATAGAGGAGGTAAGATTATTTGGATTGCTGTCCGTGTACTGGAGGGCTCGGTTAAGAGTCCAGTTACCCGCCCCCCACCCCCATCCCCACCGGAGTTACTTATTTATATAAATGATGAATCTAGAGAACAGGTGGAGATGGGGTGGAGGAGGGATGTCACAAGAAGCATGTAAGCAGCGGCTTATTAATCGACAACACGCCACAGGCGCTTACTAAAGAGATTAAAGTTATAATGTATCTGGCAATATTCCTCTGTTGCTCCATGGGTGAATCATTGTGTTAGCTGATTGGAGGGTTTTGCCCCCACACGTTACACTCTGATAAACCCACGCGGGACGCTTCAAACACGATCTTCTTCATGATGTGTTCCAGGGAATTCCAGGTCCTGTGGGAATCAAGGGACCCAAAGGCAGACAGGTAAACGTCCTCCCTTTATATGCATCATTTACAATTAATATGCAAATGCATGATGCGTTTCCAAACAAGGCCTGTCTCCAGCGTTAAGTTTCAAGGTGGGCACAGTGACAGTCATGGTGGGCCGGTTGGGGCGGGGGGGTTGTAGATACATGAGGTTACTGTCTGGAAAGCCTACTCTTTAAAATATTAATAATCTGGAGCTTTAATTGAACATGATAGGACAAACATGATGAAAGGAAGTTCTGCACATATAGCCGTGAAGAGTTACAGTAGGACGATATGTTACATAACCTGTAAAAGTCAACATCAAATTCTGTTTTTAAGAAACGTTTTTTAATGGTTTAAAAGTGTGCATTAAATGTTCTGTATCACATAAAAAGAAGCAAAGAATGTAAACACACATCAAATTAATAGGAAATAATCCAATATATTTTCCGCTATATTTTAGCTAATTAAAAGAAGTGTTCATTCCCCCTCGTGTTAATACGAAATCTATCAACATCCTTAATTTTTTAAAGATGATTTAAATTCAAACTTATTTATGTTGTCATAATATCATCGACCATCGACCATTAGAGAGAATATATATATATATACAACAGTTAGTTCCAGTGCTCGAATCTGATTGGACGAGAGATCTTCCTTGAGAACGGATGGTGTGACATCATCACTCGGAGGCTTCACTGTGTTTGTGCAGTAAGAGCAGTGCATATGTGTTTTTACATTACATATGTTGGCCAGCAGGTGGTGGCAAAAGATCATTGTGTGTGTAATATGAGCCCGTTAGGTGACGTGAATCCACGTCAGCCGTTTACATACAACAGCTCTTCATGATCGCTTGTATTACTACTACATTACTAAAGATAGGAAATAGCTTTAAACGAACAACTTCAGCATTAAGGCTCATCACAGACTGATTCATTACACTATAGGTGCTGTTTAAAATGGCAAAGGACATCGCTGTTAGTGATCGACTCGTGCCCACCATGAAATAGGGAATAATACCTCCGATTGGACACTATTTTTCCAATTGAGAAAGCTGACAGCATCTCTGGTTGGGATTGACAACAGGTGACACACACTCCATCTCTCTCTCTCTCTCTCTCTCTCTCTCTCTCAATTCAGTTCAATTAAATTACATTCAAATGAGCTTTATTGGCATGACAAATTGTACATTTGTATTGCCAAAGCATTTATATAAGCATGAAAAAACAGAGTAGAACAAATTCTGTATTGAACAAGGAAAAACAGAAAAAACCCCAGTGTATACACTTTCAGT